>NW_015171551.1:303937-304202 GCF_001447785.1 Gekko japonicus
AAGTTACCAGCTTTAAGTATGGAAATTCCTGGAGATTTGAGGGGTGGAGCCCGGAGAGGGGACCTCAGACAGGTACAGTGCCATAGACTCCATCCTCCAAAGCAGCCATTTGCTCCTGGGGAACTATTGTTGCCAATCTTGGCCCAGCAGCCATCAAACCATTCTCTTCAACCCCCTGCTGTGCAGCTGACTTTCCCCTAGGGTTGCCAATCTCCAGGTGGGACCTGGAGATCTCTCGCTGTTACAATTGATCTCCAGATGACAG
>NW_015171551.1:305071-334892 GCF_001447785.1 Gekko japonicus
AAAGAAGCGGTTCTGAAGGCGCCCTGAAGAAGCTTTTTAACAGAAATTCAAAGGAACATTACTAACATACTAACATAGATAATACTTGTAACCGGACGGAAAAAAGAAATTTGACTGCTCACAGAAGAAGCCTAAGAAGATTGATTGGACACTACTAACAGTTTAATTTACCAGTTAATATATCACTCAGCTTTCTCTTTCTCCCAATCCCGCCTTACTGCTGGCAACCCTACTTTCCCCTCAGTGCCTGTTGGTAGGCAACTAAGCTTGGTCCTGTCACCTATTTTGGCCTTTGGGAGAAAACACATTGGGGCCAGTCGTGGTAGGGTTGCCAACTCCAGATGGGAAATTCCAGGAGATTTGAGGGATGGAGGCGGAAGAGGGTGAGGTTTGAGGAAGGGTGGGACCTCAGACAGGTACAATGCCATAGACTCCACTCTCCAAACCATTCAGTCCCTCATGGGGAACCATTGTTACCAATCTCCAGGTGAGGGCTGAAGACCACTCAGAATTACAACTGCTCTGCAGAAGTGAGGGTAGAAGTCAGCTGAAGTCAAAGGGGCAGATAATGGTAGGTTGATGGTTAGCTGGGAAGGAGATGGGGTTGCCAACTCCAGGCTGGACAATTCCTGTGGATTTGAGGGGTGGAGCCTGGGGAGGGTGGGGTTTGCGGAGGGGTGGGACCTCAGACAGGTAGAATGCCATAGACTCCACCCTCCAAACAAGCCATTTCGTCCTGGGTAACAATTGCTGCCAATCAATAATGGTAGGTTGATGGTTAGCTGGGAAGGAGATGGGGTTGCCAACTCCAGGCTGGACAATTCCTGTGGATTTGAGGGGTGGAGCCTGGGGAGGGTGGGGTTTGCGGAGGGGTGGGACCTCAGACAGGTAGAATGCCATAGACTCCACCCTCCAAACAAGCCATTTCGTCCTGGGTAACAATTGCTGCCAATCTCCAGGTGAGGGCTAGAGATCACTCAAAATTACAACTGCTCTTCAGGTAGCAGAGATCAGTTCCTCTGGAGAAAACAGTGGACTCTGTCATTATACCCTGCTGAGGTCGCCACAGCAAATTGACACTGTTTGCCCAAAGCCAGAGCACTCTCCCAGAGCCTTCCACAACAGGCCTTATTCCTAGTATATTTAATAGCACAGTGTGGTCCCCATCTGCAGATATCTAATTTCATGGATTGGGGCCACCCTGACGCTAAGCAGTTTCTCCTGCAAACTTGGCATGGGAGAGCTGATCCAGGCCCGGAACAGCTCCCAGACACGGCAGCTGTTGCAGCTGCCCCAGAGGAGGCTGCTGAAACCTGGAGCTGCACTGGGGTCAGAGACAGGGAGAGGGTGGCATTCCCCCATGGGTCTCACTTGCCCCCCCAAGGTAAATGGGGGGAGGGTTTGACAAGAAGGGGAGGGAGGATGAAAGAGAAGGGATTATCAGATAAGGGGAGCGGTAGAAATACAGGGGGGACATTGACATAGAAGGGGAGGGGAAGATTGGTGGAGAAGGGGTGGAAGGCAAAAGAGAGAGCAGGTAGGTTGGCAGATAAGGGGAGGAGGAGAAAAAGAGGGGGAGAAGATAGAAGGTGATGGGATGGTAAAGAGGAGGGAGATTGTTAGAGAAGGGGGAGAGGGAAGGAAGCAAAGGGCGGAATGTACCCTGCCCAAATGTTTTTTTAGGGTTCTATATTCTAATGGTAAAGTGTGGCCCCATCAGAGGATACTTATATCCAAACACTGGATTGGTCAACAGACAAAATATGTCTCAGGATTGCAGAAAATCTGAAATCTAAAACAAAACAAAAATAGATGGAGGGTTAAAACAAAGCAAAGCAGCAGCCACTCCACAAAAGCTAGTGTGATCTAGTAATTAGAGTTTCAGAGTGGGACCTCAAATCCACATTCTGCTGTTGAAACTCATTGGGTGACCTTAGGCTAATTACACTTTTACAGCCTAACCTACTTGATAGGGTTGTTGTGAGAATAAAATGGAAGAGAAGAGAATGATATAAGCTGCATTGTGTCCCCTTTGTGGAGAAAGGCAGGATATAAATGAAATAGATGGAGGACAGACAGAAAGTGAATGGGTGGGTGGGAAGGATGGAAGAAAGTAGAGAAAGGTAAGGATATGAGGGTTGCTTGGATGATGAAAAGAAGAAATAGTGTGGGAAGGGGATGCAGGAAAAAGTGAAGTTCACCCTTCAAGTCCTTGTGGGTTCCTTCCAGTGCAAATGGGTCTGCTCTTCATGAACCACCATGAACTGCACCAAAACTCATGGAAGTTCATGGCTATTCTTCAGTTTGTGAACATCATTTCACAGACCATGAACTGGCCAAAATTTGTGTCAAACTTTAGTTTGTCAGCCATTTTATGGCAATATCTACTCTACAATAACAATCACTTTAGGAATAAATATGCCAGCAGCCCCCAGAATAACTGACAGTGCTATCCTAAACAGAGTTACACCCCACTAATCCCATTGACTTCAATAGGGCAAGAGGAGTGTAACTGTGAGTCTGTTAAGGGGGGGGGAGTACACAGGGAAACAAAGAGCATTTCTATCATTTCTAGGAGACACAGAAAACTGTGGACAGTTGAGCATTAGATAAAGGAGGGAAACTGAAAGACAATGGTTGAGTGAATATCAGTAGGTCAGAAATGGGACAACCTACAGTTAAGGCAAGGGCTTCTTCATACATTTATATGCAGAATAAAATATTATTGGTATAAAAGTCGC
Source organism: Gekko japonicus (assembly GCF_001447785.1). Classification (NCBI taxonomy): domain Eukaryota; kingdom Metazoa; phylum Chordata; class Lepidosauria; order Squamata; family Gekkonidae; genus Gekko; species Gekko japonicus. Next base: position 307,813 of record NW_015171551.1, read on the forward strand.
AGAGGAGCCCAAAAAGGAATGATGAGGACTGACTCATTGTCCATCAAGAAGCATGAAATGTTGAAAGTGCTTATCATTTAGGATGTGGTGGGACAACCTGAGGAAGGACAGAATCCTGGAAGATGCATGGCATGTACCCTATCCATCTCTCTTCTGCTGTATTGGGAAGAGATAGTAAGCATACCCATTCCTACCCAGCTTCCTCCCATTTAGCCCCCAACCTCAGCAGTCATAAGTTTAGGGCAACTACACAATAGTGTTAGATGGCTAAGTTTCATAACTTACTGAGCTGGAAGTTATTCATATATCCTGAGAGCTCAGCTGTCTTGCATTTTCAGTAAAAGCCCTGATGGTTCATTTCCTCTAGACAATTCTTCATGGGCCCTCAGTTTGTGACTTTTTTTTATGAATTGGCATAATTTCCAGCTCAACAATGAAAATCATCATCATCATCCCATATATTTAAAAAATTACAGACAGTGAGCTAATCTAACTGGTAAAGAGCAGTAGGCTGAGCATCAGCTGCCCATTCTGTGGCTGAGCTCCTATCCCTGAGGACTCCTAGGGAATTACCAGGACGGAACCCAACACTCAATTGTTTTAATCTCAGAAAACTATTGTGTATTATAAGGTTTCAAATGGGCCAACTTCTTTGAAGTTTTAATCCACAGAGACTTTTAAGGGAGTTACTGACCCTGGAAAAAGAATTTCCACTGCACATATTAACAGTGTGGCCTTAATTACTGCAACAGCTACTGATGCAAACCTGTCAATATAATTAATAGCAGACTGCCGTCCATCTGTTGATGCTCCATTTGCTGGCTGCTACAGAGGGGAAATCTGTCCCCCATAAAAAGTTCAATATGCACAAGGACACGTGGGGTCAGTTAACACTTCACTTGGGACTCATCACAAAATAACCAGCCAAACCATCTCCTCCATCTTGGTAAATATAGAAAGGAAAAGATATGTTATGGGCCCAAAAATGAGCTCTGAAGTTTTCTTCTTGTATTACTCCTTGTAGAGTTAAATTTGTAATACGGTGGGCTGTACATAAACTACTTTCGGAAGTCTAAGCATTATTTTTGGAAGCTCCAGAAGATTAGCAGCTGGTAGCATCCAGATGTTTCTGATGCTAGATTCAGAGAGTATTTTGCTCAAAGGTCCCTAGGGTTGGTGGTCTGAGTTGGGAACTGGAAGTGAAGAAAACACAGACGATACTGTTCTATTAACCAGGTAAAGGCAGAAAGCCAGGATTCTGGAATTTATAGTAGTCCTGGTCCAATCCAGATCTTTTATGCTGTCTGCCAATTGCAGGGGTATATGCGGTATATGCCTGTTTCCTTCTGTGCAATAAAAGAAAGTGTACATTCACATGGTTCATAGTAGTCAGTGCCAGGCCATTCAAGCCCCAAAATCCTCAACAGTTCCAAGTCACAGGCATGACCATTCCAATGTGACATGTGGAAAGCATTGCCAAGAAACAAGTTTCAGCTAACCATAAAGATCCAGGTTGGGTTGTATTGTGGGACACAGTAGATAAACCAAGCAGCAGTAGCTCATGGTTTCAAACAATAACCCAACTCCAACTCTGAGTGCCATTGAAAGGGAGATAGTGTCCTTACCGGTATGTTAGCCAAAAAGCCAAAAAAAAAAAAAAAAAGTCCTGACCTGATGACAGAAGGCAATGCTAGAAAGGGAAAGACATATCTCCTTGGGTGGAGACTTCCATAATTTTAGTGTCATGATCAAGAAGGCACTTACTGGGAGGCAGGGATTGTGCTGCTGGGGCCATGGTTACAAAGCCATGCAGGAGCGCAGCTAGTGAGTAGTTGAGGAGCTCAGTGCCAGCAAATGACACCATAATCCTACTTTGGGTTCCATTAGTTCCTCAGTAGCTGTGCATTTACCTGGTACTGCAGCCCTGAAAGCAGAAGCTCAATCACAATCCCGTTGGCCACAGGTAAGTATGCTGCCTTCCTATCCTCATTCAGTGGAGCCAATTGGCAGGAGCTGAGATATTTCCTACAGTCCACCCCACAAGCTTGTGCTGGTACCACACAATTTAGTATCCCTTTATTTACTTTTAAATTTACAATGTTTCTATGCCACCTTTCCAACCACCTTAGGGTCCCCAAAGTAAAGCACAATTAAAATAGTAAAAGAAACTATGATATATATGTACACACATATGTATAAAATAATTAAAAACAACAATTTATGAGACGCATAAACAGGAAGGAGAGACAGGGAGGGAATGCCAAAATATCAATCAATCAATCTTTATTGCATTAGCCAAAAAGCCAAACAAAAAAAAGAAAGTCCTCCTGACCTGATGACAGAAGGCAATGCTAGAAAGGGAAAGACATATTTCTTGAGTGGAGACTTCCATAAGTTTAGTTGTTATGACCAAGAAGACCCTTTCTTGGGTTGCCACCCATCTAACCTCAAATGACAAGGTACCCAAGCCAGGGGCTCTGCAGATGACTGTAGTGGCTGGGTAGGTCTATATGGGAGTTGGTAGTCCTTAAGGTATTCTGGTCCCAAGCAGTATACTGATTCCAAGCCATATGGGGCTTTAATGGTCAATACCAGTAACTTGTAGTGGGCCGCTACAACCCAATATGTTGGAAAGGATGCGGGCAGATTGGTACTTACTTACATTGTTGGTGGGGGTGCCCAAAGATCCATCACTTCTGGGAGGAAGTCCAAAAACAAATTATAGAAATAACTTCACACAACTTCAACTCTAGTCCTGAGACTTTGTTACTGAACCACTGGGATGACACCATAGATAATAGAACCAAAGAGATAATAGCATTATTCCTAGCAACAGCTCACTTGACAATAGCCACATGCTGGAAATCTCCGCTGCCACCTACATTAACTGCTTGGCATGATAAGATTTGGGAACAGTTTGTGATGGCAAAACTCACAGACAGAATATGCAGAGCACAAACAGATCAGACATCCCTATCCAAATTCGAAACAATTTGGTTTCCAATATTCTCTTACCATTCAACCCATTATATACTCCCAACCAATGCATATTATCATAAATGGCTAGTGATGTGAAATTTACTATAGGAATGTCAGCTAACAAATGATGGAATACTTATCTATTAGTTTCCTAACTCATTAGGACAACAATTTTATGCTTAATAGAGGATCTTTTTGTAAAATTGTTAGGTTGTATAAAGCACATTGACTTCGTTTTAGAATATTGTATTTTGAGGTACTTTTAATAATTTGAAGTATTTCTGATATTACTTTCTGTATTGACAAATTAAAACAATAAAGTATTATAAAAAAGGGGAAAAAAGAGTAACAAGATGGAGGTGAATCAAAACCAATGATAAAATCAAAGAGAAACAAAGAGGGTTATAATTTGCTCATTGCTAATCACACCCCCTCCCATTAGGACTGTAGACATTCATTGATGATTCCTGCATAAAATTTCCCTAATTCAGTTTATTTTATTTACCATATTTCCATCCTGCCATTCCAATTCTTTTTACTCCTATTATGATGCTAGAGATATATCAAATTTTTAATATATGGGATGGTGATAATTACTTGCATCATTTATGCTTATTGAGCTAGAAGTGATTATGCCAATTCATATTAGTAGTAACTCCTAGACATATATCACTATTAAAAATTAAAATATCTGCAGGAACTAATAACCCATCCACATGACATGTGCCATGAAGTACTGCTTTGGGGTATAACATATGATAAAAAACGCATGTTGAAATCTTCAGTGTTGAGCTAATTAAATACATGTATCACAAAATGAGCAGCATGGGGGACTTTACAGAAGCGACATTAAAGTAGGTTGGATTGTGTAAGAAACAGATTACCATTCAAGGGAGAAAGCTGGTTTGATAAGCAGAAATTAGTTTCCAAGTGTTAGTAGAGCTGGGGAAACTAACAGAGAGTTGCATTCTGTAAAGGTTGCTGTGAACAACAGGATTCAAAGAACCATCAGATAATTGCAGGCCTCCCAGGAGCAGAAAGGCCTTCAATATAAGAGCAGAGAAGAGCACAACTGGCAGCGAAAAACAAGACAAACATTAAATAAACTTTTAAGACTAGAAAGCATACATTACAGCTCCCCCTAGAGCTAGAATGGTATAAATACATCCTGTCTCAGTATGTACATTAATCAAAGGGCTCTAGTGCTGTCACTTCTCCACCAAGAACCTGTTTCAATATGGCTGTTACCATTAAAGAAATCCAGTCCAATCCCATGCATGCTTGATGGATGCTAGACTTGCTGTACTCATTGGGACTATCTAATCTTGAAGCCTATCACATTTTTATCCCACCTATAATTCAAAGAATTTAGGGTGACTTACATCATTCTCTTGTCCTCCCAACATTCCTGTCTGGTGAGTTAGAGAGTGACTAGCCCATGGCCATTCAGTAAACTTTGTGGCAGAATGGGGATTTGAACCCTGGTATACATGGCCGTGTCCAGTTCTCTAACCACTGCACCTTACTGGCTCTGGCTTCCTTCCAGGTAAAGGTGCATAGGACTGCAGCCTTGATTCCCTAGAACATATGAGTTTTGATTAAATAATTTTACTAAATCTGTGTGCATTTGCATAAGAGTTAAAAGTGTAGTTCTGAAGAAATGCATATCTCCATAGTCTTTAGGTGATGCATACATATGTATCAAAAGACACTTCCTTAGAAGAGGCATCCCCTTCTGTGGGATGGGGAAAGTAGCATGCCTCTTCTAAGTTAGCACCCATCTCTCTCTCTCTCTCTCTGTGTGCATGAGAGAGAGAGAGTATTTGGATTAAAACATAGTTGCAATTTTCTAAAAATCTGCTTCCAAATTTACCATGGCCAACATCTTTATCTATTAAGACATTTAAATCAAGACAACTAATTAACCAATAGGTAGGGCAATTGTGTGGTCCTGATATATTTCCAAGTGACCTCTTTGCTGGTACTTACACTGGCATAACATAAAGTTGTGTGATCCTATTCCCTACCAGTAACAAAGTCAACACCACAGCAACAACAGTAGAAACAAAAGATAATGAAGCAACATATCCATAATTGCCCAAGTCATGCCAGCATTATTCATTAATCAGTGGGGTGTATTTTTAAATACTCACATAATGTTCCGCTGCCACCTTTAAATACTGGATGTAAACATGGAGCAAAATGTGATGATAACATTCTAAGGTGGAAGTATGGACTGTAGAACTTCAGACTGCAAGTGGGGGAAATCACATTTTTGAATGTTTCATCTATGGGTTTTTTTAAAAAATGTTCCTAAAAGTAGAAAATGAACATAGTTGTGAGAAGGATGGACTAGCACTTTTCTCCCTGATGTGTTAGATTTTTAATTATTTTTTCAATTGCTGAGAGGTTTAGTTCATCCACCTTAGGCTTCTTCAGTCTTCTTCACATGTAGATTCAGTGTAAGTTCTATTAGAGTGCAAACCCAAGGGTAGCAACCCATGGAAGACCTACCAGCATGAGGAGGAGCTCACCGAAGAAATTATGATGTCACTGGTGACATGACAGTGTCATTTCTGATGTGGCCCAGAAGTAACATTAACATGTAGGAGCAACATTGTAGCGTTAACCATAGAGTTTGAGGCAAATCCTAGAGCATTGCCACCCAATATGGTGAAATCACTCTTGGATCCCACTGAAGGTAACATCACCACATTGGTCATATAGACAATCTTACCCCCACTGGCTCACCAAGAAGTGTGAGGGTAAGAGGGCTACTGGGGAGAGGTTTCTGTCTTTCTGAGAGACTCAGCAGCCCTAAATTCTATGATGCATATGGGGTCGGGAGTGTTTTGTCAGAATGCCATTTTTGATTATTACTCCAGCTTTGCTTTGTCCCTTTCATTTCTCATTAAGAATGCAATTGGGTGCAAGAGAGAAAGAGGCTGTGGGATAATTCAGTCCACAGTACTGACTGTGTGCAGTTCTGGAGGCCTCATTTCAAAAGGGATGTGGACAGAATGGAGCAGGTGCAGAGGAGAGTGACGAGAATGATCAGGGGCCTGGAGACCAAGTCCTATGAGGAAAGGCTGAGGGACTTGAGAATGTTCAGTCTGGAGAAGAGTAGGTTGAGGGGGGGGGATGATTGCTCTCTTTAGTATTTGAAGGACCATCACTTAAAGGAGGGAAGGGAGCTGTTCCAGTTGGCAGCAGAGGGTACGACTTGCAATAATGGGTTTAAATTAAGGACGGGAAGGAACCAGCTGAATATTAGGAAAAACTTTTTTACAGTAAGAGTTGTGCAACAATGGAATCAGCTGCCTAGGGAGGTGGTGAACTGCCCCTCACTGACAGTCTTTAAGCAACGGCTGGACAAACACTTGTCAGGGATGCTCTAGGCTGATCCTGCATTGAGCAGGGGGTTGGACTGGATGGCCTGTATGGTCCCTTCCAACTCTGAGATTCTATATGATTCTATGACTCAATTGAAAATGAATTGATCAGATGAAACATTCTATTCTAGAAAAAAAAAAAGATTAAATGAGCGATTCTAAACTTAAAAAAAATGTATGCAACTTTTTATGTCATTAATAACAGCAACTATCTACATTGGCTACCGGTCTCCATCAAAATCAGATCCATCAGGGCTTTATTCATTTTTTTTAAATCTCTGGGCAGATATATTGGTGGTAGAATTTTCCGGTAATATATCACTGACTATTTCTGCATTCATTGTTTTAATTATTAATTACTAATATTAATAATAATTCTATTTAATAACAGAATCATTATTACTGTTATTAATTACACACATCCCACCCTTCTACCAAGAATCTTTTCTTTCAAAGATATTACAAAATGGTACAATACGTTTAATCTACTAATAGTTACTGTTCTGAACAATCTTTGATAGAATGTCTCAGTATTGCAGTCAGAGAAGCCTTGCCTTTCTGACTGCTGTGAAAAATGGTGAAACCCAAAAGAACTACCAGTAGAGGATTTATAATAAGAACCTCATGAAGTTCTCATGGACCTATCTTGTTGAAATAGCTGGAACTGTGAGGGTTGTAGGGCAAATTTTTTTCTGATGAGGCAGCCATTTTTTGCAATTATTATTTTTGTAATTGTTCTTTAAAAGCCACATGCTGTTCACATAAGCCCTCCTTTATCATCACAACCATGTGACAACCACTTCTAGCCCACCGCTTTTAGCTGCTGGTTCTAACCAGGAAAATTTTTTCGCTGTTTTAATATTTAATACAAATATTAAAACAGATAAAACAGTTAAAACCACAACAAAATGCAAAGTGCTAGCAGCGCAAGTAAACAATGTCAGCATTCTTTTGGCATCCAGATAGAACAATCACCGTATTCCAGGTTCCTTGCCAGGCTATCAGATATTACTTTGGTGCTGATGTTACTTTGGTGCTGATGGTAGGGCCAGGGCCACGATATTACCGGCGGCCCCCTAATCAAAAGCCTGGTGGCAGAGCTTCGTTTTACAGGCCCTGTGGAACCTGCAGAAGGTCCCGCAGGGCCCTGGTGTCCTCCAGGAGTTTATTTCACCATCATGTGGTTCAACTAAGTCATGTGGTTCAACTAAGCAAGACAGAAGGCAGGAGCTGACCAGCAGGCTACTGGGAGGGCAATTCAGGAAGAGCCTCAGGGAATCTGTTGGCTGGAGGGAAAACAGGGCACACCAGCCAGCTGGAGAAGACATGCGCATGGCTGGAGAATGCAGTGGAGTGGCCAGCTGGAGCCAGGAAGAGGTGCACCAGGTGCAGGCAGGCAGGCCCGGGCGTGGCAGTGTGGCTAACATTAAACTTTTAAAATTTATAAAACATTGTAAGAAAGAGTTTTGAGGGGTCTGGTGTATAATTAAGGGGGTTGTTAGCTGAATGGCTTTATTTACAGCAATTTATTTAATTGCAACTGGCAATTTATAAATGGGTTATTGCCAATTTATACCAAGGTCCTGTTCCCACCAAGGGTTTCCAGTAAAGGATTCGAGGCTGTTGTGGTTAAAATAGATGTCTTTTACTTAAAAATATATCTCATACAAAGAATACTGATGCACTCACACATTCAATCAAGTTCCTCAGAATTACAATATTAAAATAAGCACAGTTGCATTAGCAGGTGGGGGTGATGACGGATGATACTTATCTGTCTTGCAGTTTGGTGGTCCCAATAAAGAATAGAGGGGAAGAAATAGAAAACTAAGGAATTCACACACAACCAGAACCAGCCAGAACGCGTGGGCAGTAGAGGCAAAGGTTGGGGATAGCAAGGGGGACTTAAGAGGGGTTAAACGCAGACGGGGGTTGTTGCAGGGGAGATGCTAGTTGATCAAGTAGGAGGGGCCAGGTGACTGGTTCTCTCCTTTTCTAGTGGGTTCAAGAGATGGGCAGTAACCATGCCAACCTCTTGTCCCACCTACCTGTTAGTCCGTCCCAAAAACAATCCTATCGGTTGCATGGAGGGAGGGGTGGTTACCTTAGAGGGGTGGCCAATATTGAAACCTAAAACCTTGCTCAAAGTATGGCATCTGGACAGGTGTGAAAACCTTGGTGTCAGGAAACTTCATTGTATTGCTGATGAAGCTGGCCATTCTCATTGTGAATCAAATGTTCATTTGGCAGGAAATACCAAAGCAGGAACAAGGCAGTTGATGGGTGGTACGTGACCACAAACAGTTCAGCAATGGGGGGCTGTCTCTGCTCAGAGCTGTTGTTTCTCATTGCTCACAATAATGGAGGTGTGTGCTTCTTTCAACAGGCTGGTAACTGTGTAGCTGAAACCTTATTCACATGTAAGGCTTGTGTAGGCACCTTCTATGTGTGGCATCACAACAGAAGAAGAAGAAGAGGAGGAGAAGAGATTGGATTTATACCCCGCCCTTCACTTGGAGTCTCAGAGTGGCTTACAAACTCCTTTCCCTTCCCCTCCCCACAACAGACACCCTGTGAGGTGGGTGGGGCTGAGAGAACTCTGACAGAGACTGCTGTTTTTCAAGGACAGCTGTGCCAGAGCTTGTGACTGACCCAAGGTCACATCAGCAGGTGCAAGTGGAGGAGTGGGGAATCAAACCCGGTTCTCCCAGATTAGAGTCCGCACACTTAACCACTACACCAAACTGGCTCTCTTAACCACTACACCAAACAGGTGACTTAAAGTGTACAGTTCTTTGACCCTATGTGTGTGTGCACAGTCCATTGTGTGTAGCAATAAATATAGTTCATAAAGCAAATATCCAGTTCATTCTCTAACAGGGTGTGGCCCCGAGAAGCCCCACCATAGCTTTGGGTTAGGTTCATACCCTAATGGCTTGTCTTCAGGCCCAGGAATAGGCAAACACAACATTGTCCCCCATGTGATGGGATGGCAGTTTGAAGTCTGTGTATTGGCCATGCTAGGCATAAAATACCAGGACCTGGTCTTCTGCTCTTGCCTGGTCAACAGAAAGTAGTGGTACCAATCTCCAGATGGGCTTGAAGTTCTTCTAGAATAACAACTCCTCTTCAGACTACAGTGATCAGTCCCTCTGGAGGAAATGGAAGCTTCAAAGGGTAGTGTATTACATCATTTCCCAGGTATCACCCCCGAATGTCCAAGAATATCCAAAGCCAGAGTTGGCAGCCCTAACAGAAAGAGGCTTTACTTTTTGCCTATTGCTATTCAGAGTCTTTTGTCTTCCTCCTTCACATCATTCCAGCCTATGGCATGGCTGCTTGTGGCCAGGAAGAGATGAGAGAGAAGAAGAGAAGAGATTAGATTTATACTCCGCCCTTTACTGCCCAAAGAAGTCTCAGAGCGGTTTACAGTCTGCTTTCCCTTCCCCTCCCCACAACAGACACCCTGTGAAGTAGGTGGGGCTGAGAGAGCTCTTTCAAGAACTGCTCTTTCCAGAACAGTTCTTTTGAGAACTGTGACTGACCCAAGGTCACACCAGCAACTGCGTGTGAAGGAGTGGGGAATCAAACCCGTTTTTTCCAGATTAGAGTCCACACTCCTAACCACTACACCAAACTGAAGATACAGGAACACATGAATATGCATGAACACTGAGTCAGGCCATTGGTTTATCAAGGTCTACTCTGACTGGTAGCTTTCCAGGGTTTCAAGAAGAGGCTTTTCATATCACTTACAACTGAAGATGCTAGGGATTGATCCTGGCTGGGACCTCCTGCATTGCAAAGCAGATGATCTACCACTGAGCCATGGCCCATTCCCACTGAGATATTGTGACTAGCCTAAAGCCATTTGATAATCTTCATTGCAGAGTAGGGATCTTCATCTTGGTATGCTTGAGGAGGTACCTTAACAGTTCTAATACTTTTGACAATGAATGAGACAGTCAGTAAAGAAGGACTAAGAACTTTTACATAGCAAGAAATTTCAGTGGTTGCGAATCAGTTATAAATGTATCTTCGTGACATGATACCATGCTTCTCCAGCACATTAACACTGTGTTTGTCATTTTGTTCTGTAATTTTTCTCAGTCATGCTTCCTTTGTTGGAATGTGTGGGTTGGGTTGGGGATGGGGTTACAGGCAATTTATAAAAAAGGCTACATTGGCCTCGGTCACACGGGCAGGAAAATGCGGGGGGGGGGGGGCGGGGCTGTTTGCCCGGGAGCAAAAAAAAGCGGGGCTGCACCCCTTCCAGGGCTGCAGAAGAATGCAAACTGTGTCTTCCGTCTGGTCCCCTCCAGGAGGAGCGTCAGCCGGGCCACCCTCCCGCCACGCCCCCTGCACCCCCCCCTCTGCCGCCCAGTGCAGAGAGTTCCTCTCGAGCAGGCCGAGCCAGGAGTGGGGGGGGTACGGAAAAGAGGAGGGGGCTGTGTTGTTTGTGTTTAAACGAAGTGTGTGCATGCGCCGTTGGGTGCTTGTGCGCATCCCGTGGAGACTTGGGGGGAAAAAACGGGACATGGGCAGGCGCTGGATGCCACGACCTACCACCGGAAACGCAATCAGGCGCCCGCCCTTGCCCCGTGGTTTCTGGAAGGTACTAGTTTTTTTACCCTGCATCTTCGGCGGGAAGCCTCGAGTTCACCACGGGAGCTCTATGCTTCCCAGATATGGCGCTGTGATCGTGCCCGGAAAATCTGCCTATCTTCCATCTCTGTAGCGTGGCTAATACTCCGTGTGACCGCAGCCATTGTTAGTGTTGCAGGGATCAACATGTTTAATTCCTTCATGCCTCAGACTGGAATGTCACAGGATCTTGCTGTACTTGAAGAGCACTTGTGCGAAATGCTTAAATTTTTCTTGTAAAATTACACAAAGATAATAAACCCAACATGAAAAACTCTGCACTCCCTCCCCCTTTTGTTGCAAAGGATTTGGTTGATGTTTTGCTAGGATATAATGAGTTCACATTAAGCAGAACTGCTTAATGTAGCCTTACTCTTGAAAAAAATCTCTAACTGCAGTTGTTGTCTTGTTTAATCTGTTGTGTAATGCTCTAATTTGAGAAGAGCTAATACAAAAGGCTGAAGATCTGTATTCAGAGGCAAAGCTCTGGTTACTCTTTCCTTTTGGTTTTCATTATATTGGTGTACTCCCCCCCCATATGATCTTAAAATGAGTCCATAACACGACTCCATCCAGAAAATATATATATAATGACTTGGAACAAAGGACAGATGTGATGACTAAATTTTGACAGCTGTTTGCTTCAAATAAAATATTTCCTGTTTTTCTCCCCTTGTGAGAAATTCATCTTTGAGTCTTTGGTTGAGTCCACAAGAGAATTTCCACAGGGAAGAGATTTCCATCAGTTGAACACAATCCTTTGACTCCTCATTCTACCTAAAGCCCCAAATGTCCCCTAAAATGCTACTCCTTGGATTACAAGGGACAAATGTCTCTGGCAGGAGGGGCACTCTGCAAAAATCTCCCCCCTTTTCTATTTGTGGAAATCCCTATTCACACAAAATCATGTGCATAGTGGTTGCTCCCGATACACATGGTTTGCGTGCCAAAACTGAACATCTTGAAAGAGCTCTCACCTTACAGCCTCCCAACCAGAATATAAGCCTTGAGCCTTCTAAACATTGGTTGGATTCAGCCAGCTTTTTCACTCAATCACACCTAATCACCAATGCTCCCTCTAAGCTGAGTAATCTCGTGAGCAAAAATTCTACCTTGTGAGCGACTGGCATTAAAGTTGTGAGCGAGCAATTTGGCTCCTGCATAAATTAGTTTGCTCAGGAGCCATCCTTCATGAGCTAAGACAAAATGTGTGAGCCGGAGGCTAAAAAACTGTGAGCTGGCTCACACCAACTCAGCTTAGAGGGAACACTGCTAATCACCCTCCTTAATATGCAAGATCCCATCCTACATGGCTTTCACCCATCTGGACTTCGTGATTCCCATCATAGCCTTTTGAGTGGTCAAAGGAAAACCCCTCCACTGCTTTTCAACACTGGAAAAACTGGTTGGATCTAATCTGGAATATGACAATCTCTACTTTAAAATATTTTTTAAAAGATATTGAATGAATATAGGAAAGGATAATAGTGTAGAACCAATCTTTTTTTTTCAAATGAAGATAAGTCAACCTGTAGAATACTGTCTCCGTCCTTTTATTCAGAAGCATAAATCATAGAAATAATGATAAAGACAGTCTTCTCTATTCTTTTGCTTGATAAATGGGCTAAGATTTTACAGGAGGGTCTACTTTGTAATAAATGACCTTGTATTTATGATTTTCAAGTGTCTCCATATGCTTTAAAATCATTTCTACACTATTAGTATTAACTCAGTTTATACAAGGGAGCTGTGCCGACAGATGGTACAAGATGGGAGCACACTGTTACATACTGGATAAATGCTAGTAGAACAGTCATCTAAGAGAACCCTGGGAAATCAGTAGGCTGAGGGGAATGGAACACAGTCTGAATCCAGAGGGCCAAAAGTGAAGGGAGAATGCAGAAAGCATGAATGTTTCTGTGGGCCTATGAGCCAGGTCCTTGTTTTTCATATCTGGAAGAAAATCCAGGATGTGAGACACCACCACAGCATACATCCCAAGATTATGTTAAGTTTTTAGCATTCTGAACCACATCCAGTTTGAGCAGAGGTAATAATTTCTGAATAGGGTTGCCAGTCTCCAAGTGGAGCCTGGAATTTCCCCGCTTTTATGACTGATCTCCAGCTGACAGAGATAAGCTCCCCTGGGGAAAATGGCTGCTTTGAAAGGTGGACTCTATGGCATTGTACCATGCTGAGGTCCCTCCCCTCCCTGAATCCTGCCCTCTCCTGGATGCACACCAAAGTCTCCAGGTATATTCCAATCCAAAGCTGGCAACCCAATATCTGAAGGAAGCATCTGTGATTTCATCATTTGAACCTTTCAGAGAACTCTCCCTCTTGCTTAATCAGCTCCACAAATGGGTCATATGGCTTTTAGAGTGAAACATCACAGATCCATCCAAACCACCAGGAAGCCAGGATGTGATTCAAGATCCTATTAATCCTGGCTTCATCCCCTATTGTCACCAGCTCAGTGGACATGGGTGCTAAAAAATTTTCTTGCATGTTTCATAACCTGGATGGTGTGGCTATTTCTTATACAGCATATACAGTATATATACTGTATAAATATACATATAAATAAATGAAACATACATATAAATAAATGAAATATATTTATTTATACAGTATATACAGTGTGTGTGTGTGTGTGTGTGTGTGTGTATATATATATATGTACAGTATATACAGTGTGTGTATATATATATATATATATGTCACAGGAGCCCGAGGAGGATCCGTCACTCTCTTCCTCACTCGAACTCCCCAGAGGCCCAAGGCCAGCCACCTTGTTGTTCCCGCCTTCTCCTAGACTTCCCTCCCAGGAGGGTGATGGCCTCAGACACCTGGAGTGGAAGGACGGTTACATCACCTTTCCTTGACCACTCCCTGCTGGATGTTCACCCGAGCCTCTCTCTGTACCTTGCTCACATCCAGGAGTCATCCCCGGCCTCCTCCGTTCCCTCCTTTTTATTTCCCCTTCCCTTCCCCAGTGTGCCTCGGTTCAATCCCGTTTCCCCCTCCCTCTGACCCCGCCCCCGTATAAAGCCTAGGACGCTCTACCCGGGGTGTGGTCCGTCTTCCGTTCCGCCAGGGCTCCGTCCAGGGAGCCCGTCGGCGTGGGCGTGCCCTTGCGCTGGGGCTCCGGCCCGGCGCGTCTCCGTTAGCGGCGGTCTCCGTTCCCGTGCCTCCCTGCCCAGAGCCGGTATGCGGCTGCGGCTGCCGGGTGTTCTCTCCCTCGGGTCCGCCCATCTCCCTTGCTGCGTCGGGCTCCCCTCTCCGCCGCGCCTCCGCCCCGCCCGCTCCTCTCCCCGTTGCCCGAGGACCGACCCCCGCCGACCCGTCGCCTCCCGGCTTGCCGGCCGGCCCCGGTAAGCGTCAGTCGGCGTGTTCTGTGTTCCTCTGGCGTCGTGTCTGGGCGGCTGGCTCCGGTGGGGGTGGGGGTGCAGTCCCGCCATCGGGACAATATATATATATATATATGTGTATACACACACACACACACACACACAGAGTATATATATAGGGCTGAATACAAAGTGGGCTTCAGAGCATGAAGATCCCTATCCAGAGAGAAAAAATAAACTCTGGTTGTATATGTACATTCTTTGAAGTGTAAAGATGGTAAAAGCGGATGAGTCTTGCACTGACCACTGTAATAGTTTTCAAGACTGCGAACGTCTGCAGTGTTATTGGTACATTCCATCCCGATTTCTGCCCACAGCAGTGATCCAAACAAGCACTTAAGGTGTTTTCAAGAGATTTCGTAAGCTGTATCTCCTTGTCGAAAAGTGAGAATAGTTTATTCACACTGTTTAGAAATCTGGGGAATCACCACTTAGCAGGCTACATCATCATTTTTTTTCTGATAAGCATCTCTTTCTCTGGCCTTCCATTCGAGTGTTTCACCTGAAAATACATAATTTTTTTAACAATCTTTTTATTAGTTTTCCCAAACAAACAACAATGATGATGATGATGATAATAATGATGATGATGATGATGATAATGATGATGATGATGATGATGCTTTCGATTTATTAATCGCTTTCCCCACAAGTGGGCTCAAAGTGATTTACAGTTACACTTTTAGACAGGGGACTAACAATGTTTCATAGGGGATAGGAAAGACAACATATAATTCATTTTTAATTGCACACGCCGTAACTGCACGGTGGAAATGTCTCTGGCTTGGATCAGTCATGTCCCGAACGGCTGCGTTGACCGGCTTGATGATGTTGGGGCTTCAGGACCCGTATGTCGTATCGCCACAATGCCACCACCTGGCCGAAGCATCCCACTGCATGGATTTTTGTAGCCGAGTAGTTTCTTCTGCCTTCCGATCCTGGAGCAGGACATCCCAACCGACAGCTAATACCTTCCCACAGGGGAAATTGGTGTGCCCACCCTCTCTAAGGAGTGGTTCCCATTTTATCTACTTGCCAAGGCTTTCGAATCGCTGTGTGGACGATGAGCTGGGGACAACAGGCTGGCTGCTCACACCAGTGCAGGGCTCGAACTGACACAGTTTGGAGGTTAAGACAGTGGGAGAGAGAACATATCACTTTATACCACAAAGTGTTATACCTAAGAGCTGTTTACAGAATGTTAAATCACATCTTATTTCAAGTTTGACTTAAATATGACACTTGTTCCCAACAGTTAACCTTCACCTATATAACTTCCCCTAATATCATTAGTCCATAGAAGATTTTATCTCCACTACTGAGGGGTTCTTCGTGCTTGACTGCTAAGAGTTCTCTTCATTAACTTCAATAGTACAAAGAAAAAACATTCATAGTTCTAACACAAGAATAGCCTATGGTATTCAAAACACTATGTAGGAATTTTTCTATGTTTCCTTTTCTATAAACAAATCAAGAATAGTATGTTATATGCTACATGTTTAGAATTCCCTTCATTAACTTCAATAGTACAAAGAAAAAACACTCATAGTTCTAACACAAGAATAGCCTATAATATCCAAAACACTATGTAGGAATTTTTCAATGTTTCCTATTCTATATCCAAATCAAAATTAGTATGCTATATGCTACAATACAATAGCAAACCAAATAGACCATTTCTTTTGTCCATTTACAGACTTTTTACTAGTACTACCATTGTTCCACATACCTCTTTCCCGCCCCCCCCAAATACTTTTATGTTCTCTTATTCCCCTTTAACATTTATTTGTTTCCAGTCCTATTCACTTTTATCTTTCATATTTAAAAAAGAAGAAAACAAATCCATAATTATAAATTATCAGCATTCCAACATATAAAAATATATCCTTTTAAAGCATTTATGGGGATTTTCAATCAGTCATTATATATTATCTTAATATTTCAAGTTCTTTCTATCTCCCATCCTATCATACCTTAAACAAACCAAATGCAAATTGCACGTCTGAATATACCAAGCCTGTACTTTGCTGTACTTCCTGAGTCAATTGCCTCTTGATAACCAAGCTTAAATGTCTTAATTCCTTGTATTCTTTTCCAAGTTTTTGTCTCTCCTGTTCTTTCAACTCTATCTTCAGCTTTCTAATGTTCCTGACACTTTTTACTGGAATTCGACTCATTTCCTTTTTCACTGCCTTTGTCCTTTCTTAACATAGTTGTTCTCCAGCCTCTTTTTTTAACCATCCCATCTTATAATTTGAGTTCTTTACTCCACTAATTGGCTCCATAGGTGTGGGGAGTGTATCTTGTTTCTCTTTTTCCAGGGTATAGTTCCGTTCTCTTTCACTACTTTTGGTACTTCCCTGTAGCTGTGATGGGCATATCTCATTTGCTCGCTCCACGTTTATTTTCGGCATATTTTCAAAAGCTTTTTCAAAGGCATTTGTATAAGCTTTTTCCACTGCCTGCCGTATTTCCTCACATAAAAATCTTTTAAATTGTTCCAAAGAGAGTTGGCTAACATATGTATTTTCCAAATCAAACACCTCCATTTCTTCTGCTACTGCTTCGGTGTCTTCTCTTACCTGAGGCATTTTCGTCCCTTTTCTATTCTTAGCCGCAATAATTCCACAATTGGGAGAGTCTAATAGGCAATCTACTGGGGGTCTTCACGATATTGTAGGGAAGTAATGCGTTTACTCACAGTTGGTAGCTTGGTTGTTTATTTATAGTTTAAATTCAAAGTTTTTAAAAGGGGCGGTTGTACCTAGCAATCATGGCGAACCATGTTGCTCCATTCATTCATTCCCGCATCGAGATGCACTAGTCCTTTCCCATTTACCGCCATTTGCGGAACACCCGACCAAGTCTCTTGCAGCCCAACCTCTCTTCAGGAGGTTGGTGAGTCCCCCAAGGTACTCAGAGTCCTGGGGGCTTCAAAAAGAATGAAGAAGTACGGGCCTCGTCGGGAGCGACCCGACTGAGCTCCTGCGGTGCTGTGCCCCTGAAAATACATACTTGAATATGCACTTAAATATTTTACTTCAAATAAAGCTGGATTGCAGAGAAACAATGAGCAAACAGGTAGGGTTCAGTGCTATGACTCCTTTCCACCAAGTATTCCACAAACAAAGAAACACTTTTTTCCATCAGAAAGTCTTCCTCTACCAAAAAAAAATTTCTCTATTTGAATAAGCCTCACTCCCTTGAAGGGAGACTTAATGGAAGGAAGTCATAGGGGATCTAATTCATGGCATTTAACATTTCTATTATATTTCATAGGTATTTGCTTGAACATAAGAGAAGCCAATGTTGGATCAGGCCAATGGCCCATCCAGTCCAACACTCTGTCACACAATGGCCAAAAATACTAGGTGCCATCAGGAGGTCCAACACTAAAAGCCCTCCCACTGTTGCCCTCTCCCAAGCACCAAGAATACAGTGCATCACTTGCCACAGACTGAGAGTTTATTTATTTATTTATTACTTTAATTTATATCCCGCCCTTCCTGCGGACAGACTCAGGGCGGCTAACAACAATTAATAATACAATCTAAAATACTACAGTCAAATAATGCAATAAAACCAGTTGAAACATTTAAAATGGGCAGTGCAATGCATTTCATTCCAGTTCCTATCTATACCTTGTGGCTAATAGCCATTGATGGACCTCTGCTCCATATGTTTATCCAATTCCATCTTGAAGCCGTCCATGCTTGTAGCCACTGCTATGTGTTAATCACTCTTTGGGTGAAGAAGTACTTCCTTTTATCTGTTCTAACCCGACTGCTCAGCAATTTCATTGAGCGCCCACGAGTTCTTGTATTGTGAAAAGGGGAGAAAAGTACTTCTTTTTATATCTGTTCTATCCCATGCATAATCTTGTAAACCTCGATCATGTCAACCTCAGTCATCGTTTCTCCAGAATAAAGAGCCCCAAGTGCTTTAACCTTTCTTCATAGGGAAAGTGTTCCAACCATTTTATCATTCTAGTTGCCCTTTTCTGCACTTTTCCCAAAGCTATAATATCCTTTGTGAGGTGTGGTGACCAGAACTGTACACAGTATTCCAAATGAGGTCGCGCCATCAATTTATACAGGGGCATTATGATACTGGCTGATTTGTTTTTATATATATTTTAAAAAATCTTGCCTTTGCTCTAAGGAGTTCTGGGTGCCATACATGGTTGTCCTTGCCTATTTTATCCTCACTACAACCTTAAGATGTAGGCCTAAGTTTAGTGGGTGGCCTAAGGTCAATGAGTCACCTAGTTTCCCAGATCCTGGTCTGATAATGAAACCACTATACCATACTGCAGCTATACACTGTTCCCCAAGGTACGTTGCATGCATATTCAGAGCTTGTTTGAGTTGTGGGAGATGGGAGGCATGGAACACATTTCTCAAGGATCAGGTGCTGCCCCTTAGGCTGTACAACTTACAAATGTCTGTGAATTCTGTCATCATAACCAGAAAGTTGTAAATGCATAATACATAAATATATGTTAAAGGAATTTTTGTTAGGTAGCAAAATGAGCAGAGAAAAAAAATCAGATGCATTTCAATATTCTCATGGATGAACAGGTTCACTTTGGTAGAGAAATTTGGTGGTAGAGAATTTCATGGGCATCCCTAATGATTGTAAAATAGATAATCATCCCAATTCCCCAATATTGATGGGCTGTCCTTTTTAAGTCCTTGTTCCACATGTGCTGGTGAGTTAGTTAATTTAATCAGGTCCCTTTTATGATTCTGTGCTATATTATTCTGCTGGCTTCCTTGCTAGAAAACTTTTCTACAAAAAGGTTCCAGCATCAAAACAACCAATTTGTTTTGAAATGATGCAGCAAAACGGTAATTGTCTGATTGTGGTCTGGATGATGTTTATTCATAGTAAGTCTGTTTCACTGAAGTTTATTCATGCCTTAAAAATATGCTATCGACCCAATTGGTTGATTAAAAGGAAATTATAAAGACAGTTTGATTGGCATAGACTGGTAGATGGGTGGCAAGCCACACCATAAAGGCCAATCCTTATGAATGTCCTGATTGTAAGGAATCCAGAATTTCAAAGGACAGACTGGCCTGAGGAGGTGTGCACAAGTGATTGGAATTTCAAAGAGCCCAGAATAAACACCAGCTCTTTGATGGAGTAATTTATGCGTGGATTGGCAGGAAGAACTGTCTGAGTGGTTCCTGCAATGTTCAAAGAAATCATGAGCAATAGGTCCTGAGGATTTGGTATGAAGACCCTCTCCAGATTAAGATACCAGCAAACAGTTTTCTTTAATGAATTCATTCTAAATCTTATATCCTGCTTTTAGCCCAATACCAGGCTCTCAAAGGAGCTGTCAGAATCATTTAATTAAACAAATAACCCATGTGATCATTAACAACGACAACAGATCAAAACCAAGAACCAGTCAAAAATAAGCAGCACAATAAAGCAGCAGGTATCATTACATAAGACTCCCAGAGGACAAAGAGCATTTCAAATTTACAAAAAGTGTTAACCAATCTTTAAATACAGTAACTGCAAGAGAGGAGAAATCAGCCAGGCAGGGTGCCACCACTAAGAAGCTCCTAACTCTTACCTACATCCAGACAACCCAAGAAAATATTTCAGTAACAGGAACAATTGATGGAAAGAAAAGCTCACTAAGATGCTGTGCATTTGATGGCACTGTATCTTTGTAATGAACAATACATACACCTTCACCAGATCTGAGTTGTCTGTACAATACTGCAGCCTGCCATTGTACTAATGGCCCATGGCAGAGGTTAGCAGGATTGGGCAGTAGCTAGGATCCAGACCCACTCAAGGAGCCACAGTCCATTTGCCTCTCTTTTGGCATGATTCCAACCAAGTCAGATATCTGCTGCTTTTAAGAAGACTGCCTGTTATATGATTCTGATGAGTTTTTTTCAAATGTGTCTATTACATTTTCCTCTGGCTGTCACTAGCCATGCCATTTCTCTGCAGGACGGTAAGGAGGGTTTTTTAGACAGCATTGCCCAGGGTCCCCCAAAAGTCTAGAGCTATCACAGATGGTCTTTATTGGCAACCCAATGTTTTTATGTGGCTACAGTAGAGATTCTGTACAAAGGAAAAAGAAAATAAGAAAATCACACCCAAACTTTAAAGAAAAAAGAAAGTATATCATCCAACACAACATTTTATAAAGAAAACACTTCATATATAGTGTGTTAACCACTGATCAAAGGACAATGGACTTAACAATTTAAATCATCTTTGGTGAGGGATGGATTATCATATCAAAAGGGCAACTTGCTCTCGTTAGCACACTCCGATCGGAGATGAAAAGACTTAGACTGTGTAATGTGTTACCCTCAAAGGAGAGGGATATCAATGCATAAAAAGCTTTCTTGCGCAGTAAAAGAATTCAAACTACAAGGATCTGGATGGGTCAAACATGTGGGAAGGATCTGTGGAGAAAGGATGGTTTAAGATCTACTCTACTGGAAAGCCAGTGATGTCTTGAACCCATGATAGCTGCAGAAATCATATCGGCAGCAGAAGGAAATATGAAAGGAGAAGGGAAGTTTTTTCTTTGCAAATCATGAAAGGTAAAGGCTAGCTGTTCCTTAATCTTTTCCTACTGACCTCCTCTAGAATCTCCCAATAGATAGGAACTTAACATTCCTTAATTTATTTACTTTTATATTCATGTATATTTTTTCTCAACAATTTTAGTTTTTGGTTTTTTGCTATCAGTTTTTATAAATGCATTGGCATTTTACATGGTTTTCATATTATACCCACATACATATAATATTTGTAGGTATAAAATATCTATAATGTAAAATGCTAATTTTCTAATATATAAGACTTTAAAAATGCATACATTTTATGGGGAAAGATTGAAGTAAGGAAACAGAAAACAGTGTAAAAATCAAGAATCACAGGTTTAGAGGGGAGAGGTGACATAAAATCACTTGAAACAGCAGGGATGAGAAATAACTTCAGTTGCTCTCAGTTCTTTCCTTTGGTAATCTCCACAGGAAGTATATTGGTAAACAGGCTTGGGCTCTGATTTTGTTGAATCTTCAAATAAACTGAAGCCTTGGGACTGGCCCTCAGGCTCTATCAACCCTAGAAACACATATTCATTTAAAACTATTTTATCCTGTTTAAAGAATCCTGGGAGCTGCCATTTGGTGTGGCACTGTGTATTCTCCTTTAATACACCTTGAACTTTTTCCTGACAGAACTTCAACTTTCAGGTTTCCCTGGAGAAGGGGAATTATGGTTAAATCACTTGAAATCTATAATGTAGATCAGTGCTATCCTAAATAGAGTTACACCTTCCTAAGCTTATTGACTTCAATGGACTTAGAAGGGTGTAACTCTGCTTAGAAATGAATCGGATGTTGTGCAAGTGCCCTTCTACAAGTCCTTGTTCTCTATACTTGGAACCTGGATGGAATATTTAAAAAGATATTCTTGGCAGATTGAAGAGGTGGCAATGGGATGAAGGGGAGGAGGCAGCCAATAAGCTAGGAGCAGGAAGTACTCTTAGTCACTGTCACGCTCTCCTCTGTTACTTTCAGAATTACTACAATTGAATCAAACAGCTTCTTTTGCATTTCACAAGGCATTTATGTAAAAAGAGGGTAAAACACAGGGATGACCCAGGATCCATAGTTTCTCTGTGTGTGCCTGTACTGTGCAACTGAAAAACACATATTATTAAATTAAACAATTTATATCTCATTGTCCCATCAAGAATATGGATATATAGACAGAATCACATTTCCCTGGGGGTTCTTTTCCCCTCACTTCCAGTGGTACTATAATGATGAAAAAGAGAAATGATACTTAAACCCAGTCACTGGCAACTTTTACCATGATGAGCAAGCATCATGAACATCTGATCTTTATACCAGCAAAGTTCAAGGCTGCATTCAGACACCCTTTTAAGACTGAATATGCATAAACCTGACTTATTGCCAGGCTTGTGCTCATACCTTGTGCTCATACCTTCTTCCTTATTCTTTCTTTTGCAGAGAAGAGTTATCTGTGATGCACAAATATGGACATACATCTTGTTTCCATACCCCCATCAGGATTCTCAACCTGAATGAAAGAGTGGTTTACAAATGCTGACCTGTTGTAGGGCTAAGCAGAACTAACTCTGACTCTACTTAAGTCACACATCTGTCACAGGGAATCAGAGTTAGTTTTAAACTAGCATTCTGTCTTAGTGGTCCATGAAAGGATGAGCAAGGTGAGGATGAGAAAGGATGAGAAAGGATGAGTAAGTGAGCCCAGCAGCTTGTTCCTGCATATTCAGGACTAGGGTTGGATCCAACCAGCTTTTCCACTGGTGAAGATGAGGGAAGGAAGTTGGGAACCTTTCTGACCACCAAAAAAGGCTAATGGGGGATCATGGGACCTCCACGGACATAAGCCATGTGGAATGGGGACTACAGAAAAGAGGGACTTTGGTGAGATTATTCTGCTCGTGATTTATATTGGGGGAGAAATACAAGTCTTTTTTTTTAAAAAATGTAACTTTTAAATTACATAGGAACCCAGCTGGGAAGAATAAAACTGGAAAGAACAAAATGCAAAATGGAGTCTTTGCCAAAGGGTAAATAATTGTTTTTTTATCCCCCTACCCCAATTGAGCCAGAGCAACCTGTAGATAGGAAAACTATACATACATGTAGTAGTATTTGAGGTGGGAGAATTTTTATTATTTTTATTGCCATATTTCTCCTTCAAAAAGTTTGAATGGGTAGCATTGACATCACAGCTCAGTGATGCTCTAGGAATGTCCTGAATCTCTATGGTAATTGTCCTAGAACACTGCTAAAACTGTGACATCATTTATGCTCTGTGCTGGATCTGGCCAGTCGCCATGAATACACTTCACTGAAAGCTAGATACACAGTCCAAAAGCAAGCTGAGAAAGAGTGCCAAGGGACAGAATGCTGGGAAATCAGTCAGAGTTCTCAGGAGCAAAGAGTGGAAGCTGGCAGCCAGGACAAGGTCTGAGATTTCATGGCTGCATCCGCACCGAGGCAGGTGAGCGTGGTTGCTTATACTTCGATCCTCCCTTCCCTGAGAGGCAACCTGCAAAGACTCATGGCCCCTCACATTGCCTTTGCAACAGCTGAAGTCTGGCACTCTTCTGTCTCTCCTGCATCTCCAGACTCTGGTGTGCCCTGAGTTTGGGACATTCAGGTGAGCTAGGTGGGGACTCTGTCCTCGAGGTGACTCCAGCTGGGGGTGCTGAGCCAGGCTCTTCCTCCGACTGCACTTCAGGCTCTTTGCTGTGCTGCACCTCAAATGCTGGAGCCTCTCCTTCCTCAGGTGCTAGCAAAGGTTCCTCTTCGGGCCTGACTCCGGAGGAAGCTGGGTTGCTCTGTGCCTCTTCCTCATCTGAGGAGTAGCCAGCCTCAGCTGAGCCAGGACCCATGACATGCTCACTCAGCCAGAAGTGATGTTGCCTCTCCCCAATAAGCCTCTGAATTGCTCCCAGGGGTAGTAAGCCTAGGGCTAACATGACCACCCAAAAGAGAGTAAATACTGAACAAATTGTCCTGTCATGGTTGTGTGGTTTTTGTTCAGAAGGCAAAGAGAAAAAAGTGTCTTTCTATATTTTTATTAAAACATTCATATCATGCCTTTCCTCCCATGATCAACAGGAAGTCCATTTGGGACACTGATGAAAATGCACATGAGTGGACTGGGGTCAATTTAATACGCTTAGGCAGAAGTACAAATGGGACAAAGTAATGGCTCAAATGTTTATACAGAGAGAGTTGGACCTTTATGAGCAGCCCATCTATCTATTCGGGCAGCTCAGACCAATGAGATAGATGACCAACAGGGGTCACAATCATCCAACTGAAGGCTGCCATAACGGGTTTTTCAGTACCCAAAATAGGATAGTCCATGTTGATAACATTGGGACCCCGTGTTTAGTTTTTTTAAATTTATTTTATTTTATTAGATTTATATCCCACCCTCCCCACATAGCAGGCTCAGGGCAGGTTCCATCAAATATAATATACAAACAGTTTAAAATGATTAAAATACATCAAATAAAATACAATAAGAATCCCTATATTTCTAACCAAAGCCTCAACTGATGAGGTCTATCACAGGTTGGGGTTCCAGATGTTACACAGACCTGACTTAAGGGGAGGTCTGATAAAGGAAGGACATCCACTGCCTTAAGTAATAGTCTGGTGGAAGAGTTCCATCTTGCAGGCCCTGCAGAACTTTTTCATACCTTCTTTCTTAAAACAAAGTATTATACAATAACTGCTAATACTTTCTTAACACGAGTGCCCCATTCCATAACTCAAGAAATAAGATTGTTTCTCTATTTTTTTTCTTATTCATGACTTTTAATAGATGCCAAATCTTTAAGAGAGAAGGAATAAATTGAACTATGGGAACATTCTGCAATGCCAAGTGTTCTCATTTTCTCTGGATATTTTCCCGACTGTCATTTCCCCCCTCTCTTTCTGTTGATAAGATAGTTCTTTTGTATATTATACTTTCATACAGTTTTAAACCCCAGAATATCTTCTCTGGCATTATGAATCACTTCCTTAACAGCTTATTTGCTGGCTCTTCATTATTCACTTTTGAGAGGGGGGAGTGGGAGTTCTGAAATCAAAATCTGCAGTAGGAGCAGCTTAATACATTGCAGCAAAAAAAAGAGAGCTTTTATTCTGCACCTCTAACTCTCCAGACTCTCATTCATTCATTACAACTCTATCCTCCCCTGCCTCCAAGGTTCTCAGAGTGGATGACACAAAGCCATTTGTGGTCTCATTCTATCTTTGGCAATGGAGAGCAAGAAAGTGTAAGTGTGGCGTCGTGTCCAGGGAGATCTAGGTTCAAATTTCCTGGTTCAAGTATTCCTTCCAGCCAGGGGTCTCACAGAATGACCTTGTGCTGGTCTCCCCACCCCCCACCCAGCGAAATCTTGCTCACAGGGTTGTTGTGAAGATATGTTGCCCTGGAGGAAGAGCAGGTTACAAATGTGATGGCAGACACTTTTCTTCCAACTATACCTCTTCATTTGTAACTATTATTTTTTTTGAATGTGTATAATAAAAATTAAACATCCATAGGGTTCCTGGGAGATCTGCCTTCAGGCATTTATCAAACCAAGCCCTGCTTAGCATCAATAAGGAGGCAGGATCAAGGCCCTTCAGACCACAGCATGACTTATTGACAGAGGTTAGGCTGAGAAAATATGGCTGACTCAAGGCCAGCTAGAGTTCATGGCCATGCAGGATCTGAATCTCTGTCCAGTCCAAGTCTGAGCACTATGCCACATTGGCTCTCAAATAGCGACACCAACTAATTAAAGAATTGTTAATTGAGGTAATCAGGGCTTTTTTTTGTAGAAAAAGCCCAGCAGAAACTCATTAGTATAATAGGCCACACCCTGACACCACAGCTCATTAACATATTAAGTCATAGCCCCCTGTTGCCAGAAGTGTGGTCATCCAGCCACACCCACCTTTTGCTTCTTATTCTGTTTACCTTGTTTGTTGTCAAAACCCAGGGCCCTTTTTTGTAGCAGGGACTCCTTTGCATGTTAGGCCACACATGCCTACTGTAGCCAATCCTAATGAGTTTCTGCTGTTGGGTGTGGCCTATTATGCTAATGAATTCTTGCTGGGTGTGGCCAACTCAGGAGCCAGCCGGAACTTCGTTCCTGTGCGTTCCTGCCCAAAAATAGCCCTGGAGGTGATGAAGCAGAACATGCCACTGAGTTGCAACTGACTCATGGTGATCCCATTTGTGGGCCATTCCAGGCAAAAGATGAGCACAGATGGTTTGCCATTGCCTTCCTCTGCAACAGCAACCCCAGGCTTCCTTGGTGGCTTCCCTTCCAAGTACTAACCACAGCTGACCCTGCTTAGTTTTCCAAGTTCTGATGAGCTTGAGCTAAGCTGCGCTACTTGGGCTGCTAATAAAAACTCAATAAGGTTTGTATTTAAATTGTAGCCCTACGTTTTAAGCTGTGTTGTGTATTGAGTATATTTTAAATGGCGATTGATGGCATTTATAGTTTTTATTTGTATTTCGATACGTCTTATAGTTATTTAGTTATGATATGTTTTCATATGTGTCTATACCTGATGTTAATGTTATGACTCGGATGGGCTTGAACCAATTTATGAACCCCGGTTAGGCACGAACCAGGCCGGTTCGTGAAGCATAAACTAGGGGTACGGGAGACATAAGAAAATAGGAACATAAGAACATAAGAGAAGCCAATGTTGGATCAGGCCAATGGCCTATCTAGTCCAACACTGTCACACAGTGGCCAAAAATACCAAGTGCCATCAGGAGGTCCAGCAGTGGGGCCAGGACATTAGAAGCCCTCCCACTATGGACCTCCCCCCAAGCACCAAGAATACAGTGCATCACTTGCCCCAACCTGAGAGTTCCTATCCAGAGGTCATTTCGGGGGGGAACGCAGTTCCCCCGGGTGAGGTGCAGGGGGGCGGGGCACATGACGAAGCCCTGCCCCCTGCTTCCGGCCGCCCCGCTTCCAGCCCTTATTCAGCCAGGAGGAGGCAGGAGAAGAGGGAGGGTAAGTTGCTTCCTCCCCGCCTCTCCCTACTCCTGCCTGCCTGGGGCCAGGGAGGGCCTTGGC
>NW_015171551.1:335546-341136 GCF_001447785.1 Gekko japonicus
GTCCTTTTATCTCATGACTATTGAGCTTACTTAGTAGCCATTGATGAGGAACTTTATCAAAAACGTTCTGGAAGTCAAGGTAAAAAATATCTATTGGGTCCCCCTTGTCCACATGTTTGTTCACTCCCTCAAAATAAACTAAGAGGTTAGTGAGACAAGATCTTCCCTTACAGAACCCATGCTGAATCTGCCTCAATAGTTTTTTTGTTTATCAATGTGCCTATTAATTATTTCCTTAATAACAGTTTCCACCAACTTACCTGGTATCAGGGTCAGACTGACTGGCCTGTAATTTCCCGGATCTCCTCTGGAACCCTTTTTAAAGATGGGAGTGACATTAGCTACCTTCCAGTCCTCAGGAATGGAGGCAGATTTTAATGAAAAATTACATATTTTTGTCGGGAGATCCAGAAGTTCACATTTGAGTTCTTTCGGAACTCTCGAATGTATGCCATCTGGGCCTGGTGATTTATCAGTTTTTAAGTTGTCTATCAGTTTTAGGACCTCCTCTCTCATCACCTCAATCTGACTCAGGTCTTTCAACACCCCTCCCGAAATCAGCGGTTCTGGAGTGGGCAAGCACTTCTCATCTTCCACAGTGAAGACAGAGGGAAAAAAAAATGCATTCAGCTTCTCAGCCATTTCCCTATCATCCTTCAGTACTCCTTTTACCCCTTGGTCATCCAAGGGCCCCACTGCCTCCCTGGCTGGTTTCCTGCTTCTAATGTATTTGAAGAAAGTTTTATTGTTGGTCTTTATGTTTTTTTGCTAAATGCTCCTCATATTCCCTTTTTGCCTGCCTGATCACAGACTTGCATTTTATTTGCCACAGCCTGTGCTCCCTTTTATCAACCTCACTGAGACTAGCTTTCCACCGCTTAAAGGCAGACCAGTTCATCCCATGAACCCACCCATGGGTGAGTTTGGAAGTGAGCTTTGAAGGCATTTAAATACTGTCAGAACCCACCACCAGCCTGTGGCCCCACCTGAGTGAGCTCCAGAGGCATTTAAATGCCTTCGGAGCCCACTTCCAAGTCAGGTTGCTCGACCAAAAGTGAGCCCTGAAGGCATTTAAATGCCTTTAGAGCCCACTTCTGGGTTGGCTGGCCTGACTGAGCCTTTAAAGGCCTTCAGGGCTCACTCTTGGAGCTCAGTTGGTTCAGCTCAACTCAGAGGCAGTCTCCAAAGGCATTTAAATACCTTTGGAGCTCACTTAGGTCAGGGTGGTGGGCTCAGATGACATTTAAATGCCTTCAGAGCTCACTTCCAGGTCCCCCCCACACAAACTTCTGAAGCATGAACTGGTTCATGCAATAGAAAAGTTCCTGGAAACTCATGGTTTGGGCTTTGTGAAAACCCCTGAAGCACGAACCTCCACAGACCCCCAATTTTTCAGTTCATGTTCATCCCTAGTTTTGACCTGTGGTTACAACATTAAATTAATTCATTAGGATGTGAAAAAGACAAAAAGTTGAAAGTACAAAAAACTACTAGGCTTTGTTAGAAAGGAAAGCCATTCTGAGGAGCATTTTGCACAACAGCTCCAAGGCAGCATCAAAAATTAACAATTGTCCCCATAGCTCTCAGCTGATTAAAATTGCCCCCAATTACTAATTAACAATATCTGTAATAATAATAGAATTTAGCATTAAAAAGGCAGTGGAGAGTGTTCAAAGTCTTCCTGATAGATTGTCTTAATCTTTACAACAGCCTTGTAAAGTAGGCCAGTATTATTATTCCCACATTCCTAATAGGGAGGTTAAACCGAGAACTTCAAGGATTCCTTAAGGCCATTTAGTGATTTCATGATGCTTTTTTATCAGGTATTTAGTGGCAGCCTGACACGTACATATTTAGCACAGTGAAACTTTGCCTGTCTGCAATCTCAGGAACTGAGAATGAGCAAGTGTTCCATATATTCATTTATGCTTTTGTCAGTGGTTCCAGGGCTCAATTTTTCACCATTAATTTTGAGGATTAATTTGAATTGCATATGCATGCTGGGCTGTTTTCTACATAATTTATACACACACACACCAATAGTAGTGGGAAAGCCACACACATTTTACGGGAAGAATATGATGTAACGGAAAACCACAAGTTGAATTTGCTCAAGTGAAATGGAAACAGGAATTTCAAAATAAAAGGGACAAGACATTTGAAATTATCTCTAATGCCTTCCTGATCCCAGCAATCAAAAATCAATCTCTGGCCCACAGCAAAGTGTCTGTGTTGTTACATAATTAATCTTTTTAAGGAAACTGAGCTGAGTAAAGGTATGTCCTCAGCTGACTGAATACAGGGGCTTGGCCCAACCCTTTAAACAGTTGTAACATCAGCCAGAGAAGCAGTTCTCCAGTGTACCCAGGCTTAAAACCTTGCCCAAGCCCATGCTGCAGCATGACTTGGGCTGCAAACCAAGTGGCAAGCTTCAAGGGATGACATAGCCAAAGAGGAGCAACAGAACAGGGTCTTCACCCAGGTGTCACTTCCAAGACTTAATTCCTATCCATCCAAATCAATGTAGTCAAGATCTGCTCCTCACATGGAACAGCAGAGACAAATCCTTCTCCCGAGGAACCTGCAATGTCTATACAGAGACAGACATTGAAATATGGCCAAATGAGTAGAAACAATTCAGTGGCCCCGGTCACACGGGCCGGATATCGTGGGGGGGAGGCATGGCTAATTGCCCCGGCTCAGTTTGATCCGCGATTATGCAATCAGACGGGCCGGCGGCACACCGCGGGTCCTTCCCTCGGCCCCAGCGGGTAAATGAGGGACCGGAGGGGAATGCCGCATGCCGGTGGGATCACACCACAGGCGTCTGGAGGCAGCCCATGGCAAATGTTTACTAGTACCTTGGAGGTACTATTTTTTAAATGTGCATTGTCGGCGGTAAGCCACAGGTGCCCTCCACTTCCCAGATGTTGGGGTGTGATCGCGCCCGGATAATCTGCCCACCTTCCGTGCCTCTCCCACGGCAACTTTGCCATGTGACCGGGGCCAGTGTGTCATTAGCTTTAGAAGAAGAGCAACTCATTTCTTTATGACACACAGGAATAAACCCAGCAGCTTTTTTTTTTTAAGTGTGGCTCAGAAGGAGTACTACATGACTTGGAACAGATCTTAGCTTTGATTAAAAGCCACAGAATTGTTCCAAGGACTGTTTGTTCTGAGTCCTTGAGGTTCCTTTGTAACATTCAAGGGGGGGGGAACACATATTGAGGCCATAGTTGAAAACTCCTTCTCACTAGATCCAACAATCTACACCTGGATGCTGTTTTCCATAGGGTTATAGAGGGATGTGAGATATCACCCTGGGGTCAAAAGTATGGAAGAACTATGAATGGATCTGCAAGAATGTGTTTTCTTGGTAAATCTAATCCATAAGTTGGGGATCTGATGTCCTCTTTCCTTTACCTGAAAGCCTCCATAGCTTTTCTCCTTTTTCTGCTCCCTTCTCCCCTTCCCACCATCCCACCCATTTACCTTTAAATGCCCCCCTGTCTTCAACTTTCCCTCCTTCCCTCCCCTAGCAGCCTCTCCCTGGGAAAACCCTAGCTAAGTCATGCAGTGCCAGTCATTAGAGTGTCCAGTTGTGTGGTGCCAGCTGCACTTGCTGGAAACCTGCAAGGAGTTGTGGGAGCCACCTAACTTTACCCTGTATTCCCTCCCCAGTTCCCCTCTCCCTCTTCCTTCATATCTTCCTACCCACCAGCCAACCTATTTTTTTATTTGCTCCCCATCTTCAGCTATATTTGTTATTTATTCCCTTCATTTACACACTATCCCTTTATTTAATCATTTATACGCTTAGGCAGGGGCACTTCTGTGAAGAAGAACCTTCTAACAATAAGCTAATACTAAGTTAATAGAAAGGAAGAAGGGGGGAGTGATTTCCCCCTCTTCTTCCACCTCACTGCAGCATCACAACCCATGGGATTAAAGAGCCCAGGTTTGATCAGCGGAAAGTAGCAGCAACTGCACAACCAGTTTTACAGTGTGCTTATATTGTTTAATATATCAATGAATTTCATAAACACCCCCCCCCCCCCCAAGCACACAGAACAGAGCAAAAGAGAGCACTGGCAACAGCCACATTATCCCCACGCACAGTTTATCTGTTTTGCTTTTGAATGAAACATAGCTTACAGAATCACGTCTTAAAAACAAATGTGATGGAGTGGATCAAATATGTTTGGATTATGGGACGACAAATAATATAGAGGAAATGACATTCAATAAATGAGTTTCTTCTGACTCCAGGAGGAAAATTGATCGGAATAACCCTAGATTACTTCATCAATTTAAAATTGCCTAAGGAATAGAAGTGTGGTAACATTTATTTATTTACATGGTTTCCCTCTTTTTCTTCCATATACGATGCAAATGCTCTGATGAAATGGCACCTTGTTTTAAGGCAGCACAAATGGGAAAGTTTCTTCTTTGGTTAAGCAGATAGCAAAGGAGGCATTCCAGCTCCTTATGATTAGGAGCAACATGGAAATATAGAGCTGGAAGGGACTCCAACCCCCTACACAATGCAAGAAATCCACAGCTACACACTCCTCCAGTGACACCTGATCCATGCCCAGAAGAAGGAAAAAAATCTCCAGGTTCCCTGAGCAATCTGGTCTGGAGGAAAATTCCTTCCTGATCCCTTCCTGATTGCTGGGGGTGATCAAGAGAAATCAGAACGTTGACTTCTGAACAGTTTATTTATTTATTGGTTGGTTGGTTGGATGGTGTCAGAATCGTAGCCTTGACATGGGAATTGATTGTCTTTGTACCATGATCAATAACTGTATACCCCCACATGGTTCACAGGTCCAGCTGTGGCCTTGGGAGACAGGAGTCTTGAGATACAGCTAGTTGGGTCGTATATTCTCTCATGACCTGTAGTAGCCTGAATGAGTGTGATGTATGTCTGATGGGTGGAACCCGTTCCCCACTATCCATCCCTGGGCTATTGATAGTTAGTTCTGGCAAAGGTGTTCACCTGACCAGAAGCCATATCTTACCAATAAACTTGATCAAGCACTATTGTGTACAGAGTGGTTACTCCAGATGGGCTATTGATAGTTAGTTCTGGCAAAGGTGTTCACCTGACCAGAAGCCATATCTTACCAATAAACCTGATCAAGGACTATTGCGTACAGAGTGGTTACTCCAGGACCTGACAGTTGGTTAGTTGGTTGGTACACACAGCTATCATCATGAGAACCTAAGAAGCAGGATTCTCACTCTTCTATTGAGTGGGAGCAATTGTGGCTTCATCTCCTTTGGAAATTAGGTACAACGCTGTCATGGGCAGGAGCTCAATCAAAGGGGAGGAAGGGATGGCTATATCAAGTGCTTTTGCTACACTGGATGTCTGCCCTTCCAGTCCTTCAAGGAACAATGTGAGGTTATCCAGTCATTACAAGCCTTTTCCCATTTGCTTCACATTTTTTCTGGGACAAGTTGGGCATTTAAATAGACCTGAACCTAGAAGCACTGGTTAGGCCTTCATATGGTAGGATTAGAGAAGGTTTTGAGCCAAATAGGTTGGCTGGTGGGTAGGAAGTCTGAAGGCTTTTCACCAAAA
>NW_015171551.1:342453-342574 GCF_001447785.1 Gekko japonicus
GCTGTTTTCCATAGGGTTATAGAGGGATGTGAGATCCATAAGTCGGGGATCTGATGTCCTCTTTTCTTTACCTGAAAGCCTCCATAGCTTTTCTCCTTTTTCTGCTCCCTTCTCCCCTTCC
>NW_015171551.1:342954-377093 GCF_001447785.1 Gekko japonicus
TTACCCTGTATTCCCTCCCCAGTTCCCCTCTCCCTCTTCCTTCATTTCTTCCTACCCACCAGCCAACCTATTTTTTTTTTATTTGCTCCCCATCTTCAGCTATATTTGTTATTTATTCCCTTCATTTACACACTATCCCTTTATTCAATCATTTATACGATTAGGCAGGGGCACTTCTGTGCATCCAAACCCCCCCCCCCCCCAAGCACACAGAACAGAGCAAAAGAGAGCACTGGCAACAGCCACATTATCCCCACGCACAGTTTATCTGTTTTGCTTTTGAATGAAACATAGCTTACAGAATCACGTCTTAAAAACAAATGTGATGGAGTGGATCAAATATGTTTGGATTATGGGACGACAAATAATATAGAGGAAATGACATTCAATAAATGAGTTTCTTCTGACTCCAGGAGGAAAATTGATCGGAATAACCCTAGATTACTTCATCAATTTAAAATTGCCTAAGGAATAGAAGTGCGGTAACATTTATTTATTTACATGGTTTCCCTCTTTTTCTTCCATATATGATGCAAATGCTCTGATGAAATGGCACCTTGTTTTAAGGCAGCACAAATGGGAAAGTTTCTTCTTTGGTTAAGCAGGTAGCAAAGGAGGCATTCCAGCTCCTTGTGATTAGGAGCAACATGGAAATATAGAGCTGGAAGGGACTCCAACCCCCTACACAATGCAAGAAATCCACAACTACACACTCCTCCAGTGACACCTGATCCATGCCCAGAAGAAGGAAAAAAATCTCCAGGTTCCCTGAGCAATCTGGTCTGGAGGAAAATTCCTTCCTGATCCCTTCCTGATTGCTGGGGGTGATCAAGAGAAATCAGAACGTTGACTTCTGAACAGTTTATTTATTTATTGGTTGGTTGGTTGGTTGGTGTCAGAATCGTAGCCTTGACATGGGAATTGATTGTCTTTGTACCATGATCAATAACTGTATACCCCCACATGGTTCACAGGTCCAGCTGTGGCCTTGGGAGACAGGAGTCTTGAGATACAGCTAGTTGGGTCGTATATTCTCTCATGACCTGTAGTAGCCTGAATGAGTGTGATGTATGTCTGATGGGTGGAACCCGTTCCCCACTATCCATCCCTGGGCTATTGATAGTTAGTTCTGGCAAAGGTGTTCACCTGACCAGAAGCCATATCTTACCAATAAACCTGATCAAGGACTATTGCGTACAGAGTGGTTACTCCAGGACCTGACAGTTGGTTAGTTGGTTGGTACACACAGCTATCATCATGAGAACCTAAGAAGCAGGATTCTCACTCTTCTATTGAGTAGGAGCAATTGTGGCTTCATCTCCTTTGGAAATTAGGTACAAGGCTGTCATGGGCAGGAGCTCAATCAAAGGGGAGGAAGGGATGGCTATATCAAGTGCTTTTGCTACACTGGATGTCTGCCCTTCCAGTCCTTCAAGGAACAATGTGAGGTTATCCAGTCATTACAGGGCCAAGCAAAGAAGGGCCTTTTCCCATTTGCTTCACATTTTTTCTGGGACAAGTTGGGCATTTAAATAGACCTGAACCTAGAAGCACTGGCTAGGCTTTCATATGGTAGGATTAGAGAAGGTTTTGAGCCAAATAGGTTGGCTGGTGGGTAGGAAGTCTGAAGGCTTTTCACCAAAAGTAGAAATGATTTTGAATTTCTCATTTAAAATTTTATTTCAAAACACCATTTCAATTTTGGTTCTCCTTTGTGTGAATCAAACCTCTGACTTTATTTCCATGCTATTTTCTACTTCTTTGCACGGCAATTTTTGTTACATTTATGCTATTCTTGTGCTAGTTTTGCATCAATTGTATATAAATGGCATGTCAGTGTCATAAATCTGGACTAAAAATGATGTCAAAATTAAAAAATGAATTGGCAGCACCAGCACCAAAAATAGATGCCATGTAAAAACTTATACTGACAACTTACATGGAAAAAAGAAAACTGAGAAAGGCCACATTTGTAGTGGTGCCATACCAACAGGCTGAATTGGGCTTGTTAGCAGCAACAGCCATTTGATTGGATGCTAAAGTGGAGAGGCCCTTTGCCCACTCCATCTGGGCTCATCCAATGGTCTAGGGGCATAGTTAAAGCTAAAGAGGTCATGGTTTAGATGGTGTTGGTGTGGGATGGATGTGGGATAATCGCGCTTTCCAGGGTTTGCTACCACTTTCACCAGGTATCTTTTAAACTCAGGAGTGAAGCATTACAAGATGGGTTGAGAAGGGGTGGGGAACTTCTGACTGATGTGCCTGTATGAACAGCTTCTTTAATCCAGTTGTGGGACATTTCTGAAACGGGCCTATATCGGGGCAAACTGCCAGTCTGAACTCGGCCTCTGTGCGTGAATCCCATTTTAGTACATTTGCACTTTGCATTAAACATTTTACATTCAAAATGCATTCATTCAGAAATGACAACTCATTTACTGTAAGCAAGTAATCTAGAACAAATAATAGGGCTTTCTGCTTGAAGAGCTCTGTCTTTTATTTAACTTCTCTATGCGGCATAGTTATTGCCGTTTAAGCCTGCACAAACACACACAGGACAGAGCAGAGCCCAAATTTACAGGTTGCTTCTAATTAAGCCTCCTATTACATCAAAAGGCCAGGGCAGGGTTGCATTAAATTGTACCACACTGGCATGTGCTTCCCTAACCTTGCCTTGCCTCAAAGTGAATGTCAGTCCTTGTTTAACTAGATACTAACTGGACATCATTTAATATGAAGCTGATACCCATGACCTTCTGCTGGGGAATGCCAAGGAAGGTTGCATGCTGCCTTACTAGAGGCAGAGCAAAGCAAAAGTCACCAGGTCTTTGGTTATTGAAATGATGGCCACCAGAGTTTCACCTGAAGCAAAAATGTGGAGTAGATCTGGAGGTTCTTGTTCAGGCAATGTATGCAAAAATGTTTTGGGAATCAAAAGGGTATTCCCCCAATGGTTACATGGATTCTTCATAACTGAGAATAATTTTGTGTACTAAGTAAAAAACTGTGTATTTTTAATTGTATGAGGGTGTTGTTCAATACTGGAGATGAAATTGTAGTTCAAGGGGAGAAGTGCTTTCAGAGAGAGTACTTCAGAAATGTGGTTCAGTTCATGGTTTATGGCTGGCTCACTTCCTGCTGGGCCCAGGTTTGCTGCTGCCATGGAAGATGCCCAACCCATATGGTCCCTAAACTGGATCAGCCTCCTTCCCTGCCAGCACCACCTCCCCTGCCCCTACTCTGGGCTCATGGCCATGGCTTTGCTACCACTGCATGACTCACCAAGGCTGTATCCTCTGTCTTGCCAATGACCGCCTCAGCTGGCCACCCTTTCTCTGCTTCCAGCCTCTCCTCCTCCACCAGTCTCTTCTCTTCCATTGGCCTCTTGGATGAGTTCCTGCTGGGAGGTCCAGATATCAGGGGCATCATCAGGCAATGGTGGGTGGGTGTGTTGGTGAATGCCCAGGCTCTCCTGGATCACCAGACGATGGACAGGGGCTTCCCCTGTTGAAGTGGCACCCAGTCCCGAACCCTAGACAGGCTGTTCCTCATTTTCCAGCTTTCTTGTGCAGTCCCTTTAAACTTTAAAGGGGCTGCACAAGAAAGACCAAAACAGCTGAGCAGTGGGAA
Organism: Gekko japonicus; assembly: GCF_001447785.1. NCBI lineage: Eukaryota > Metazoa > Chordata > Lepidosauria > Squamata > Gekkonidae > Gekko > Gekko japonicus. Next base: position 346,585 of record NW_015171551.1, read on the forward strand.
GTGCTCCCAGCTGCTCAGCTGTGTTGTGGTTTTCTGCTCTGGCCACAACTCAGTATGAACCCCACAAACTGCCTTAAAAGTTTGTGGAAGCTCATGATGGTAGACCCATCATGAACTTCAGTTTGTAAATCACAAACAGGGCAAAATTCATCACGAATTTTGCTTTGTGGTTCGGTTTGGGCCCATTCTCCTCCCAATATGGAAAAAAATGTTCATTTGTTCTAGTATACTATAATTCATATTATGCTGCTGCAGAATATTATAATCAAATCTCCTTTTAAAGAAATTATAGGATGTGCAAGATGAAGCCCACTTAAACTAACTACAGATAATAATGGGCAATGATATGTTCAAAACAAACTCTGGAATCTGTATCATATACTTGGAAAGATGTCTGTACTTTTGATTAAGGCATATCCAGTGCAGTTAGACCACTAAAGAACAATATACCATGAATATTTGGATCTCCATTTTGATGTCAGCACATGGAAAGGTGAAAATTAATCTGCATATGTCATTGGACAGTTTTTGTACCTCATTCCTTCACATTTAGTATGTGCAGAGATAATTTGATCTTGCTTTTAAAGATTCAAAACTTTTGTGATATTTGGGGACCATTTTTTAATCAAGTAAGGAACTAAATTTCCATTCTTTCATGGAGTCCACACCTTTTTTTTTTAGCCAAAATGTAAATTATTTCAAAGTATAGGTTCCTTTTTGTGATGTCTACATGGGAAAAAATTGTATTTCTCTCTCTCTGTTTTTAAAAATCTCAGCTTAAACCTTTTGTCCTTATTCAGCTTTTACAGCGCTTTCATAGGTGATCTTATATAATGAAGTTTGATGACAGGAAGCACACTAGCTATGTGACATAAAGCCTGGTAGTTATACACAAAGGGGTTCATTTTTGTTTCTTTAGCTTGTTTCTTCATTTTTCCTCTCCATCTGTATGATACAGTGCTTCAAGACTTGCTTCCATGTAAATCCTATTGAAACGTGCACATTATAACAGTAATAAGTGCATGCCAGTTTCACAAACGGTGCTAAAAAATGAAAGCCTTTTTTGTCTTTCTTTTGAATGGAGCTATTATGGCATAAGGACATGCATTAGCCATTTGAGAGAGACCACGGCTCAGTTTCAGTTTAGTTTATTATATGGTTTATGACCAGCACAGATCATGTGACTACAATTCTTATACAATAATAAAATCATACAGAAATAGAGAGATTTGTAAGTCTTACAAAGGTGCATCTGTTTAACATTTTTCAAGGTGTACAACCAGAGCAAAGGGGTTAAAATTCTGAGTTGTTAAAATTCATGTTAATTCATAAGATTTCCTGAAGGATTCTGTAGGCAGCTGCAATGAATATTGCGCTGAATACTGTGACCTGTGGGTTAACACTCATAAGAAGTGTCCTAGTAAAAAGGTAAAAGGTAAAGGTTTCCCTTGCTCACAAGCCAGTCGAATCTGACTCTAGGGGGCAGTGCTTATCTCTGTTTCCAAGCCAAAGAGCCAGCGCTGTCTGAAGACTTCTCCGTGGTCATGTGGACGGCATGACTAAATGCCAAGGTGCATGGAACACTGTTACCTTCCCACCGAAGCAGTACCTATTTATCTACTTGCAATTTCTTGCTTTCGAATTGCTAGGTTGGCAGGAACTGGGTCCAGAGACAGGAGCTCACTCCATCACGGCACTAGGGTTTTGAACTGCCGAACTACAGACCTTCTGGTCTGCAGCTCAGCATCTTAACTTCTGAGCCACTGCAGCCTTTAAGAAGTGTCCTAGTAATCTGTAAATCAGAGTAGCCGTGATACCTTCTAAGTAGGGGGAAAATGGTATTTAAATAAATTTCTTCATAGAGTGGATAATAGAGAAGAACATGTTCTAAAGTTTCAACTTATCTGGTGCCAGAGAGGCAGACCCTTTTCAGCATAGGAATCTTTCTATATCACCCCCCACCACCGTGGAGGGGAGTGCTCTCCATCTGGTTAGAGAGAATGCCCTCCTTTGGCCCAGGATATCCAGTAGTGTGAGATAAGCAGCCAGGGTAGCAACATATCTTGAATGCTCTGAAGCTAGAAAATTTGGTGTTCTACTAATGTCACCCTGGCAATCAATGTCTGCAGCCTTTGCTTAATGATTGTTTTTGCATGATCAAATCCCATTTCTAGGATAATTTGTGCTGAAAAGCCCAAACTCAGCAGCTTTTGGTGCATTGCCTTTGACCAGAAATTTAAAGGTGCTAGGCCCTGAGCAATAAAATTTAGTTTGAGCCATAAACCAATGGAGGTCAGGAGTATCCTGGCCTCTACTTTAACCAGGCTGTATTCTAAACGCAGACTTGCACAGTAGACACAGCTGGGCAGTTGGAATATGCAATAGTTGCCCCACACTCACCCCTGGAAATACAAGCTCCTTACAGGGCCAGTCAGCATGGATGCAGCAGCTGCCATGAGCTCTGAGAGGGAGCTTCACTGTCCAGTTCTAGCCGGAAAGATGGTCTGACACTTCTGTGGTGGGCCCAGGAATGCTGGGGTGTGGGCCAAACAATCTGTATATGTAATTGCTTTGAGAGAAGCCCCTGTCAAACACCACTTTAAAACCTCTAATAATGTGTACTCTTTTCTGCAGGATACTCAACAGACTTACATCAAAGAAAATTGGAAGCAATCACAAAAACGTATGGAAAAATATAAAAGGCAATTTATTTCTACATATATAAATATATGCATTATAACTCTGGAATACTTGGATTTCTCGTACAATTTACAGTGTATACAATTCTTTGATGCAGCCTCTTGAACTGGGGCAAAACTCTAGCTAGGGAGTCGTCTATCTTGTAGGCTGACCATAAAACCCTCTATCATATTGTACAGACCGTGTAAAATAGTTTAAGAGATCTCAGCTTGCCTCAGAAGCTTCCCCAGTCTCTCTTTGGAAACGGAAGTCTCTGGACGATCTTCAGCTCCATGCCAGTTAAATTTTATTATTAGGGTTCGTGACCAGCACAAGATCAGTTACAACAATGTACATGAATCTAATAAGTTTTAGGAAATACACAATATTTAAAATTACTGAATGGCCTATGCATTCGTAAAATTACAGAACAGATTGAACAAAACATCTACATTTTATGATTCAGCTACATTCTGTGTTAATCCTCTGCGAATTCTGCATGATGCTGCAAGAAATCTGGCACAGGGGAGTGTGAGCTGAGGATTTGTGTCTGAAAGGAACTTCCTCGTAATTTCAGATTCAGGGCAAGCAGAAAACCTCCCAAGCAAGGGTGCAATAATCTTCGCACGGATTTCCTGGTAGAAATGGCAGTGAAGCAAAATATGCTCATTTGTCTCGACCTTCCCTGCTCCACATGAGCAAACCCTCTCTGCTAATGGGATCTTCCTATACTACCGCAGAGGGGAGTATATACCACCTAGCCATAGAGTAAGCCCTGCAGTGGGACGGGACCTGTAACAGCGATAAGTAGGCTGCCGGAATTACAACGTATCTAGTGTTCTTTGACACCAGGAAATTTGAAACTCTGCTGATGTCTCCTTGCCTTTCAGTACCCAATATCCTTTGCTTGACCAGGGCCTTTGCTTGATCTAAGGGCATTTTTAAGAGAAACTCTGGGGAGAGGCCTAGCATATTTAGTTTGTGACAGACTGCCTTTAACCAAGTGGATCGAAACCCATCCCAGAGAATTAATGAAGTAAGGTTTTGGGAGGAATGGTTTCAGCTCCATGCCAATTCATATACAATAAGATGAATCTACAATGCCAACAGTGAAAAAGTGAAACATAATGATTGCTAAGATATTAATAGTAAGTAATGAAATTGGGAATACTTGTTCAGCCCTATTTAATTGTTACCAGCAGTGACATGGAGTGTCTGCTTCCACAGTTGCTCAACAACCTTTCGTAAGGCATGTGTCTCATTCATTAAGATCTGCCAATGAGTTCGTCTTCTGGATCTTTCACAGGCAGATTCCACATGGGTGTTTGCTAGCAGCAGAATACTCTCAAGTTTTTTTCCCCTCTCTCATTTTTTTTTTATTTTACTTCTTTTATACCCAGCCTTTTCTCCCCATGGCTGTGGTGACTCAGAGGTTAAGACTCTGAGCTGCGGACTGGAAGGTCTGTAGTTCAGCAGCCCAAGACCCTAGTGCCACATGATGGAGTGAGCTCCGGTCTCTGGCCCCATCTCTATTTCTGAGGGTATGGAAGAAGGACACATACAGCTACAGTTGCCAATTCTAGTTTAGGAAATTCCAGGGAATTTGGTAGCAGTACCAAGGACAGGTGGAGTTTGGGGAAGGGAAGGAGTTTAGCGGGGATGTGATGTCGTAAAATCCTCCTTTGGAAGCTGCAATTTCCTCCAGGGGTAGGATTGCCAGACCCCCCCAGTGGAGGCGAGGGTCCCCTGCCGCCAGGCCCCACTGCCTCACTGCTGATCAGCTGGCCAGCAGGAGGGAACTTACCTGAAAAAAGAGCGAGGCCCAGTCCACATTGCAGTGACATGTTTACATCACTTTTGATGTGACCCAGAAGTGACATCACATTGGCAATGTCAGGGCAATGCTGTGGTATTTGGGCAAAAATGCTATGGTAGAAGACAAATTTATCATAGAGTTTTTGCTTATGTACCATAGTGTCACCCTGACATTTCTGCATGATGATGTCACTTCAGGGCCTCCCTCCCGCTCCTGGTAAGTCCCCCCCCCCATCCCCTGCTGGTTGCCAGGAGAGACCTGGCAACCCTATCCAGGGGAACTGTTCTCTGTAGTCCGGAGATCTTCAGGCTCCACATCGAGGCTGGGAACCCTGCAGACAAGAACTGTAACACAAATCCTCCTAATCACTCTTATTCCACGCATGCAAATCGTTCAGATGTTATTCACTCACAACATTCTTCTGCTTTTTTAAAAAAGCGGTACCCTTGCTTTGCCAATCAAGTGCTTTATTTATTTATTTCTCTGTTTATTCATCCCATGGTATCATTGTTGTTTTAAAACTGACTGCCTTGACAGCCTTCTGTACTGTCTTTGCGACCCCACATCCCTAAGAACAAGCACCCTGGATCTCTTTGGAAGCTGAATGCTGCTACGGGTTACACCCCCCCCCAATTCCTTTCTTACCCTTTTTCTTTCTTTGCATATGAAAGTTTTACATTGACAGACATTCCACTTTACCAGGATCGCTTCTGCTTTCATGGCTCCTGGCAGCTTTCTTGTTGTGTCTTTGTGACAGTGGACTCTCTGGTTATTTGTGAAGAAATTGCAAGAAAATAAAGCTCTATTTGGGAGATATGTTTTCTTAAAGCTCCCTTTGGCTTTCTGACAATGCAGAAAGTCAATTGCTGAGCACCTCAGAAGCGGCAGTTCTGCAATCTTTTTTGTCGCCCGTGTGAGAGGCTGTGGCCCGTGCACAAAGCAGCTAATAAAGCAGCACGAAATGTGCTTCCCAAGCAGTCTTTTAGAGGCTGAGATGAGACCAAATTTCGTAACTGTCAGTTCAATTTGGAAATCCTTGTTTTGGTGTTGTTTCTTACTTGTGAGAAACAAATCACCTGTCAGCCTTTATATTCACACCAGTTGCTGTTACCTTGTGCCAGATTTCCCCTGTAAAATGTGTGCATTTTCCAGTGTTGTGTCAGAGGGTAAAAAAATGGCATGTGTATATGAACATTGCATAAATAACATATAAACACCATACAAAGACATTAACATGGAGTTTAAAAAGCATAAGAGAAACAAAAGAATACTGAACAAAAAGAATGAGATGGTTCAAAATGATGAGTATCCATTTCTATTCCACCCTTTATGCAAGGAATGCTGAGTGGCATATATCATTCTGTCTCCCCTGCTGTTTTATCCTCACAATATCTCGGTGAGATAGGTTAGGCTAAAACAGCATAACTGGCCCAAGTCCCCACAGTTAGCTTTATGGCTGAGTAGGAAGTGAACCCAGGTCTCCTAGATCCTATTCCAAGGCTCTAACCACTACATCACATTGGCTGTCAATAATGACAACATTGGTTCATCCCTCTTTTGACAGAAGGAGGAGGAGGAGGACCAAAGTGAAGCTTGAGTATTAACATGGCACCTTCAATCGTGCAAAATTCCACAGCAGGATCCTGGTTTCAGCAAGCTATATACAGTCATATAGACCATACTCCATAATAATTCCTCCAAGTGACTTTGTGACTCACTTAGTACAGTGCAACTCTATTGCCTGCACAGAAAAGCCCTCTTAAATAATTCAGTTTTGTATCATTTCTGAAAAGCCAGGAGAGTGGGAGCCTTCCTGACCTCCTCAGGCAGGCTGTTTCATAAAGTGGGGGCTACAATGGAGAAGGCGGCTGGATAGGCACTTGTTGGTTTTGCCCATTTGCATGTTGACACCTGCAGAAGACCTTCCTTTGATAAGTGAAGCTGTTGTGGTTGTGCACAGGAGGAGGGGCAGTCTCACAAATATGAGGCTCCAAGGCCATGAAGGGCTCTTTGCATGTGATAGCTAATACTTTAATTTGAGCCCAGCAACTGATGGGCAGCAACTGAAGAGCCTGCAGGACAGGAGTAATATGTGTGCTTCATCTAGCTCCCAATAATAGCTGAGCCAGGATGTTCTCCACCATCTGGAGTTTCTGAATTGATTTGGACCAGATTGTTGGTGACCAAAGCAGGCAGGGAGAAGCAGCTTTAATCTCTCCCCATGCTGTTTTCACATCCGCAAACTACCCCATGGAGCCACTATTGGTTGAGTTGTAAAAATCACGTTACTTACATGGCTACACATAAGTTTTCCACTGAGCCAATAGCCACTCCATGGGGCAACATGAAGAGGTGAAAACAGCAGGGTGAGGATGGTAAAGCTTCTTTAGTCCCAAACACGAAAGAGCTGATGTACACTTGGGACACACAAAACTCCCATTGCACATGTGATGCAAAGGCTATTTGTTGTTCCACAATAAACAGGAGGACTTTGTAACATGAAAGGGGAGCCTAAGAGACAGAGCAACTGACCCAGGATGATGCATTGAGCTTTATGGCTGAAGGGAGATCTGAAATCAGATCTCTCTGGGCTTACACTGTTCTGGCTCTCACCATGACTAGAGGTTAGGAGGAGACCTTGAGCTGGATCCAGCCAGGTTCTTTGCTGGCAAAAAAAGGAAATAGAGTCCCCTTTGACAACCAAAACAGCTCTGTGGCTATAGTTCTCTTGTTTTGGGGGGTATCATGAAACTGGCATGTACAAAAGCCAGGTAGGTCAGAGGCTCTAGTAAGAAGAAGAATTGGGTGAGATTCAGTGAAAAAGCTGGCTGGAATGAATCCAAGCCCCATTTATATATCTTTCATTGTTTGCTTTCCCAGACACTTTCCAATGTAAACTTAATTTTGTCAGGTGATAAGAGTTAAAAACAACAACACCTCAGCCTTAGTCTCACTGGGGTCAAGCACAATGAATGTCTTATTGATTTACCCATGCTCATTTGGTAAATAACATAAAAATGCTGACTATCGTCTCTTGTCTGCCCCCAAGGAATGATCCAAGGGGGCAATTTCTTTGGCAGTGACCTTTGGTGATGGTCTCTGATGAGTAACTATGGCCTCCAGAACTGAACCTGAGGGTTTGAAACATGTCTAGAGAAGTGACCCATCAGAACCAGTCTGAACCACAACTCACAACATCCAGGTTGGGGGACAGCAATCACAGAGCTATCCAGCGGCTCTTTGCTGACTCTCAAACTGATTTAGGGTCTTGTCAAGATAGGAGTTGGGTAATAGAATTGGGGGCGGGGTTAGATGGCATGTTCCCCACCCTACTCCCTTCCATTAGGTGGTTTTAAACTATGCTGTCCTTAATTATGATATTCCTACTACAATATTTATATAGGCATTTATAGACTGTGTTTTCAGCCAACAAATGAATACCCATCTGTAAATCTCATCCTAAAAAAATTGCACAAGTAGAGTTGTCTCGATTAAAAAATATGAACACAGTTTGCATGCTGAAGTTCATGTTACAATGTTCTGGCTTTTAAAAGCAAGATGTAACTAATTGGCAGAGGTGACTGAAATGCGTTGGGTCTCTTACTTACTCCCAGAATGGTCTGCAATTCAAAAATCCTTAGCTGAGCTAAGCTACCTTATAATTACTTTCATTATCTAAAGCTTTATCCCCGACAACACTGGAGCTGTTCTATTTTAATTTGATCTTCCCAATGTGTTTCCTCTTTCCAGTTCCTTTTATGGCTTAATGCAGTATTTATTTCATAGCTGTCTCTTTTGATAGGCTGGTGTCTAGCAGCACTTATTTAGAGAAGGCGATAAGCCGTTTTGCTCTTTTGGCACTCGGTGGATGAGTGATGCGGCAACCTTCCTTGTGGACTTATGCGCCGTCATGAATTATACCCCAATGTGTTTTAAAGCTCTGAATAGCAATGCCATAATATTCCTTTTCCCAAGGCTGAAGTTAGCTCAGGTTTGGTTCCAGATGCTGGCAAGGCTGGGCATCTGCTGAAACCCCACGCCTTGCAAAGGGCCATCTGCCCCAATAGAAGGGTTGTGTGAAACAACAGACAAAAAGGCAGTGTCAAATTCTGAGTGTTTGTCACTTTAAAAAATTGTCATTTTTTAAAAAAAATCTAAATTACAGTTAGTTGTACAAAGAAACCAGTGCAATAGTTGGTTGGATCCAACCCATTACTGAGAGCCAGTTTGGTATAGTGGTTAAGAGTAGCAGACTCTAATCTGGAGAACTGGGTTTGATTCCCAACTCCTCCATTTGAACCCAGCTAGGTGACCTTGGGTTAGTCACAGTTCTCTCAGAGCTTTTCTCTCAAAAGCAGTTCTCTCAAAGCTCTCTCAGCCCCACCTACCTCACAGAGTGTCTGTTGTTGGGAGAGGAAGGTTGTAAGCCATACTGAGACTCCGAGTGAAGGGCAGGGTATAAATCCAATTAGATTTCTGGTTGGTTCTACAACCCTAATCCTATTGCTTTGCTTACTGAATGTCCCATGCTGTTGATTGTATTGACTCAATCTGTGTAATCCACCTTGAGTCTGAGTGAGAAAGGCAAACTATAAATAACATAAATAAATAAACCAGAAAAGATCTGGTGGGAGCATAATGGCTGGTGTATCATCATGGTTTGAGGGCTAGGTTAACCTGTCCATCACTCACAAATCACACTAGTCTATCTCACAAAGCTGTTAAGATGACTGTGACCATGTACAAGAATCTGTTAGATTTGCATTTGTCTGCCTTCCAAGAAAGGATAGCATATCTGTCTCCTTTAACCACATAACGTTTTTATTCTCAGACCAACCCCGTGTAGGGTTGCCAAAAGCCCCGGAGATAAATATCCGGTCTGTTTAGAGGTTTAATGTGTGGAAATGGGCAGCTGAAGCTTTTCATGGCATGGAAGTAAACAAAATCACCTGTAAATGACATCCCAGAAAACCTCTATTAGAGGACCAAGGCATTTTTTTTCCCTCCAGGCAGCTGGCAACCCTAAGGTTGAGGAAGATTAGAGAGTAAGGAACTGGCTCAAGGTCACTCTAACCACTTCACTCCCCTCGTTTTCATGCCAAACGCTTGGAAACCTGCTACACAAAAGCACAGTGTAACAAAAATTATATTCTTTCTTCCTAAATTCCTTTTGAGCAATTTCTGATCTGTAATTTTATCTTTTTTTAAAAAAAGCTTTTCATATATGTTGTATTGCGCTCATTTGAAAGACAGCTCATTTCCTTACTTTCAAAACAATCACTGTTCATTGTTTTTTTCTCCCTTCCTCTTAGGAAAACCATTTCCTCTAATTTGTTATGTGCTGCTCACCCTGTGCTGAGCCCAGGAGAAAATAGCTGAGCTGGCATACCAATACAGGCTCAGCAAAAAGGCCTTAGAGGGCACTGCTTTTCTCTTAAATGTTTCGGCCCGGATCCTATAACCTTCAGAGTGTTTATTTATTTATTTATGCATTTAATTTGTACCCCGCCCTCCCCGCAAAGCAGGCTCAGAGTGTTGAGGATGACTTTTAAAAAATGCTGACCCAGATCCTGTGAGATCACAATGAGCATTAGGGGACGTGTAGAATGTTATGTATTCACTGTATTAAATGCAATGTTAAGCTTGAGTTTCAACCAGGATTCTAAGCTGGAACAATCCTATTGGTTGAAGGTAAAATGTAACCAATCAAAAGCTTAAGAACTGTGCTGGAGGGAACAAACCTGATTGGACTTTATTGTAAGAATACTATTGGTCCTTAAACTATTCCTGGGCGTGGCTACACCAGCCCGGGATTGTTTAAAAGGGAGCTATGCTCCACTGTTGGTTGTTGTGTGTTCTTCTGAGGTTCCTGTTGTTAAATAAAGCTGAAATCACTTCTTCCTACGGCGTTGAGTCAATACTTGACATAGAAATCCCTTCAAAAGCAGTCTCCCCCCCCCAAGTAAGAAGGGGAAGGGGATAGAAAAAGTAGAGGCAGAGGAAGCATCCCTGAGATTGGGGTGGCGTGGCCATGGGAGCACTAGGATGGTGGGAGGCAGTGGCAGTCGTGGCAGCAGAGTTGGAGAGGAAAGAACCAGGAACAAGAGGGCTGAGACAGAGAAGCAATGATGGGAGGGATTGAGGTAGAAGAGGCAGGAGCAGCAGTTGTGGCAGGTTTGGGAGAAGGAAGGAAGAAGGCACAGTAGCAACACCATTGGTGGGAAGATAACAGAAAGACTGGGAGGACAGAGGGAGAAAGCAGCAGCCTCAAGGGAATGGGGGATGGAGAGGATAGTAGTTGGGAGCCAGGAGGGGGGAGGTATAGTAAACTGATGTCCAAAGGGAAATGATTAAAGCATCTTGACCGGGTCACCCACAGATGATGTAGGGATCTTTAATACTCAAAGACTCTTCAGGTATGCAGGAAAAAATATGACTTCAAGAATTATTAAAACTGGTCTGAAGAAGATTGAGTATGCTCCAGAAGACATGGATCGTTGAGAACAGGTATGAGACAAAGGAAGAAAGGATGGGTGGGGAAATTAGTCCACTCAAACTTCTGAGAATCTTAGAGGACTCTCAGAAAAAACATGTGAAGAGAGCCTGTAGAATCATAGAAAAGATTACTTTGAGAGTGTGGGTGGGTGGTCCGTATTGTCCCCCTTCCTGCAGTCCTACAATTCCACGTGGGCACCAGTTTGTCAAATCGAAGAGTTAAGTAGCTGCCTCCCTCCATGCTAATAAAGCAAGCAGCAAAATTAGGCCAGGCACAGTAGTGACCTTTACTCAAGGATTTCCCCAGGTATGCAGGGGAAAAGGTGACTTTGTAAATAAATTGAAAGGAAAAGAAACACCCCTCCCCAGTGGTCTGATGAGGACTTGAAGGGATTGAATGTTAACAGCAACTGAGAGTGATTTAAGAAGAACAGGGAGAGAATGCGCTGGCTACTCCATGGAGTTTAGAAAACACTAGAATGGGGGATTTTGAGGGGTAGGGTAGGATTTCCAAATTGTCCCCTGCTTCCATGACTGCTTATGGCCTCCAAGTTTGCAGAGCATAAATGTGAAGGGTATCATTATGCAACCCATAATTTTACATCAGTGCCCCTGAGATTTACAAGCCAGAAATAGGGCAAAGAGGGTAGGGGAGTCTGCACCACTTATAAAAGAGGGGTGGCTTGTTAGATAAGACATGGCTGTGATTTTATTTTTTTTATTTTTTTAGTATTTATGGCTCCACATTTTACAAGGGTACATAATTACCTGTATCTCACTGCATTAATGTTTAGAATTTCAATAAATAAACCCTTCCATTTAAATATTATCTTTTTGCACTGCTTCAGATCACTTCTGCTGACTGCTTGCTTGATTAAACTCAAATAAACGTTATTTTCTGTGCATACAATTTTGCATAATCCAGTCATTATTAGCGATGCGATTGTTCTCTTTTTTTGCTTTCATTTGCCACATGCTGCAAGAAATTATCCCATCTTTTGCAACTAAAATGAATCCACTAATTGAAGAGGCAGTAGATAACAGAGCAGAGTTAAGGCAGAAGCCATTTTTAATTAAAACTTTAGGTGAAGGCCCTGAACTGTACTATAGGAACCATCCCTAGAGCAAAACCGGCTGTGCTTAATAATTAAACACACAGTGTTGCAATGCAGGTTGGAAAGCCCTTAGAAAGCATCTCCTGAAAAACTGGCCTCCACAAACTCTCCCTCCTCGTGTGAAATTCCTGTTCATATCTATTGGGCTCATGGCAGACAACTTTGTTTTCCAAATTGCTCTTTCATCTCCACTCAGATGGCTCCCACTGCCCATAACAATTTCCCCCTTGCTTGCTTTTTTGCCCTTTAGCCTCCACATCTGTATCACGCTATCTCTCTCATTTTCTTCCCAGTCTATTTTTTTTGGCTTGTTTGGCACAATCCCTTAGACATAGGGTTGCCAACCTCCAGGTAGGGCTGGAGATCTCCTGGCATTACAATGGATTGCCAGTTGACAGATCAGTTGTCTTGGAGAAAATGGCTGAGTTAGAGGGTGGACTCTTTGGCATTATACCCTGAGGTCTCCCCCTTCACCAAACCATGTCCTCCCTAGGCTCCACCCCCCCAAATCCTCTGGTATTTCCAAAGCTGGGGCTGGCAGCCTTAGCACCTCACCCTCTACCAAACTAAGTGTATGCAACTGAAAAGTATGTGTATTCTTCCACTTTTTTTGGAGGGGAGGGTCTCAGGTCAAAATTTCGGTGGTATTCTTTTTCTCAGGGCAGGAACCTGTCTGGTTAAAGGAGCAAATGTCAGTCATCCCAAGGGCTGCCAACATCCAGGTGGCATCCGAAAATCTCCCGCTATTACAATTGATCTTCAGATGACCAAGATTAGTTCCCCTGGAGCAAATGGCTGCTTTGGAGAGTGGACTCTATGGCATTATACCCTGCTGAGGTCCATCCCCAAACCCTGCCCACCCCAGACTCCACCCCCCAAATCCTCAGGTATTTCCCAATCCAGAGCCGGCATCCCCTAGTCATCCTGCCACAACTTCCAGATTTGCAGTCTGCCCATACTGTCCAGCCCAGCAGCAAAGATCTTCCTCACAGGCATTGTCATCTGAAGGCATGGTCACAGGGGTGAGGTGGGTGGAGATCACAGACAGAGCTTTTTTAGTGGTGGCACCTTACCTGTGGAAGAATGCCTGTCCTCTTGAGGCTTGCCTGGCACCAGGCCAATCCATTTCTCTTTACTTAAGGACTTCCATCTTTCATATTTGTTTTTATGATCTGCTGCTTGCTTGTGGACTGTTTTTTTAAATAACTTTTGTATTACATTTTATAACCTACATCCTAAGGGGAGGGGAACAGGGGAAATCACTATAACTAAAACAAAAGATAAGTCAAGGATCATGTTCTAAATGTTACATTGTGTATATAACAATCCTGCAATAATAACAAAGATCATTTTATCAAAATTCAGGATAACGCTAGCTTAATCCTAATACTACTCTCAGGTGTTTTATAATCACTTATATTCTGTTGAACTATCCGTTTATCTTATACGTTTCTTCTTCTTGTACTTCAGATTTGTTTTAAGTATTTTAGGTGCAGCTTCTCCCTTCTCTGAGTCTGAGGTTTCTGGGGTGCTGCTAGAGCTACTCAAGGTGTCTTCTGTTCCTCCATCACTGGTTCCCTCTTCTTCAATATTGTCCACAGTTTTTTTTTTGGTCATCTTTTTGTTTAAAAAAAATCTGGCTTTTTGGACAGAATCAATTTTATTCTTCTTATTTTTATAGTTGAATACAAGTCCCTCTGGGAAAATCCATCTATAAGTGATTGAGTTGTTGTGGAGGAAGATGGTTAAATCCTTGTATTGCTGCCTTCGCTTCTGCATCTCAAATGGAATGTCCTTTAAAATTTTTACATCTTCGACTTTAACCTTCAAAACTTTTCCAGATGTGGCTTTCAAAACATTGTCTCTGGTAGATCTCTTAGAGAATTTCACATATATTTCTCCAGGCAATTTGTTTTTCTTTATAAAATCTGGATAAATTTGTTAAGCCAAGTCCATGTCATTTTGCAACACCTCTTGTTTAAGATCTGTCATTGGTGCTAACACTTCACTTAAAATTACTTTTAAATTTTCTTCTTTTGCTCAGGGACACCTTGAAAGCATAAGACATACATTGATCTTTCCATTTGAAGTTGCAGCATTTGGCCCTTATCTGAGACTCTCTCTTTTTCCATTTACCCCAATTTTTGTTCAATATCTTTGGTCTTTGTTTCAACACTCTTGATGGCGCTGTCTGTTTTGTCTGTTCTTTTATCCATCTGTGTTAGTTGCTCTTGGACACCATCCAGCTTGCTATTGATATTAGACATCTGCTCCAGCAGGGGGCGCAATGCCATAGCCAGCATATTGGAAAAGTCAGCAGCTGCTTCCTGTGTCTGTGTGGGAGTCGTTGGTATGTTGTTTCCTGTGCAGATTTCTTTATGGCACCATTCTTCTCCCTCTTCCAGGCATTGTTTATTCAAGAAAAAAGTTTTTGGATTTAAAGTCAAAGTTCTCCGATTTAGATACACTTTGGATTATTTTGCACCTTTTGGTCTCAGTTACAGTCTCATATGCTTAGTTTTGCTTATTTCCTTTTCTTTCTTGTTCAGGGACTGTTCATTTTCGAGGGGGGTGAATCCCCAACTTTTCCCCCACCCACTGCTTGTTTCTCGAGTTGAAGCCAGTGGACTTAAAGACTTGGCCACTTATATGGGGGATCGCTTAACTCACTGTTTTTTTCACATTTAAATCAGTGTAGGAGAGAAATTGCACTAGATCACTTGTCCGCTCGTTTGGCAGCCAGCTCTTTTCACCATGATGGCTTTGCAGCGGCAGGACCTCTCAGGGTAGGGAGAGCCTCAATCCCTCAGCCATCACCTCAGGAGCAGCTCTCCTCTGCACCCCAGCTTGGGAGTCCCCTACAAGGACTCCGGGAGGGCCCAGATCCCGCTGGGACCCTTCCTGTCTACTGTGCCTCAGTGCATCTTCATCAGGAGCTTGATGATCCAAGCCTCAAGTCACCAAAACCGGATCCCGCCTGTGGACTGTTTTATTAGTATCAGTTTAGACTCTTCCATTTTATATGCTTTGATGCATTAGTTTGCTTTTATTGGCTGTTTGTATTGGCATTTTTATTGACTTGGTTTGATTTACGTATATTGACTTGTTTTATTGATATCTTTTCAATTGGTAGGACTTTTAAATGATCTGTTTGCTTGGTGCTGCTTTAATCTTGTGAAGTGCCTCAAGCAGGACTAGAGAGGTAGCATAAATTTTTTTGAATTTCATTTACATGTTGCCTTGCTGTCATTTCATTTATATGTTGCCTTGCCATAAAATGATGCTCAGAATGGTTTACAGTAAAAAAGTGAAATACAGAACACAATTATAACACATTAATACTTCAACACTGGAAATAAAACTGGAATAAAAGTTTTAATAACACCATTGATATTGCACGGTAAACATAAATAACTGTATTTGTACTGAAAACATAATCGGGTTTTTTGTTTAACTTTGTATGCCACCTAAGCAGAGTTAAATTCTTCTAAACCCACTGACATCGGTGGGTTTAGGAGAGTAGAGCTCTGTTCAGGATCACACTGATTACTTTGTTACTTTGAAATGGCTGCTGTGAAACTAGAATAGAACAAAAAATCAATGTGTAAACAAGAGGGAGAATGCTTGACTGACAGATGAAAAATATTTCTAAGCCCACCTTTCTATCGACACAGATAGGAAATTCATATAAAATTGGGGGGGGGATGTGCAGAAGGGTGAGAACACATGAGGAAAGAGGTAAAAGTGAGTGTTTATTTTAAAAAGGAAAGGAAAAACGAAACCAATTTCCCTTTCTTATTTTGACAGCCACAGCATGGTTAGCAAAAGTGTCCTCTGTTTTGTTTTTTTTAAAGCAGCATTAAAATAAATAGCTACATGTCTCCTCTCTACATAGTTACAATTTGGATACTGCATGGCACATTTGGGGGTCCACAATTAGAGAGATAATTATCCAGACTGCTACATTATAATTAAAGATATTAAAGTGATGACGAAAAACCAAGGCAAAGAAAGAGGGTAAGTGCAAAACATTCAGATGCCTCTGTTTTTATTAGCCCACTCAGTAATTTCCACACATTTCCCTCTTTATTTGTAGTGAAATTCTCACAAATATAAACTGACGAGAAGGAAACTGCAAGGAAGTTGGGGGGAGGGGGCATCCCATTTCCCCTGCCTTTACTTTCTCCCCCATCACAGAAGAAACTAGTTCCCTTCTGTCACTCAACCCTCTTCTGTCACTCAGCCCCTTTTTCTTTCTGCCCCCATCTCTCCTCTGACACCCTGCCTCTATTGCCAAATTGGCTGCAGCCATTGCCAGACCTGAGGTAGACACTGGTTGCCATCATCACTACTGAGGAGGAGGTAGGTAGTTGCATTGTCTGTGAGTGCACACACAACACATTTTTATTTGTGAGGGAATTTAACCCCCCAAGGCATTGTTTTTAAACATTTCAGATTTTCCTGAATCCTGGAAGGGGGTTCCCTCCCAAATTTGCCAGAAAATCTGTTTCACATTAGTATGGCCCTGATCTGCAAATTTAGACATCCACAGATGGTGGCTACATGCCACAATTAGATATATAAACAGAACAAACCACTCTGATAACTTGATTAGAGTTATTTGAATGAATGAACAAAGTAGTAAATTCCATTATAACAATGCCACCTATTGCTTTTTAAATGTTTGTTGATGCTTTAATGTTGTTAGCAGTTCTCTCATATTTTGATTCAGTTTCTTAATCTAAAAATGTTAATTAAATTAGTTTTGGCAGAAACACCTGCAGACTTGATACAGACACAGAATGCATTCGCACATCATTGGATATTGCACTTTTATTGTGTGGTTGCAAAGAGTTGCAACTGGATTATCTGGCAGCACAATGACAGCTACAGTCCTGATGTTCTGAAACATAACAATGGGCCTGGGTCTCATATCCAGCGCCTTTTCTCTGTGTGCACTGTGGCGGTTTGCTCTAGCTGTTCTGCTGGTCTGGAACAGGTTACCAGTTGAGGTAAGACCCATACCCTCTCCATGTGCTTTTCAGATACCATGCATGGTGTTGTTACATTCGCAGGGCTCTTTTTGCAGAAAGGAACTCATTTGCATATTAGGCGACACACCCCTAATGTAGCCAATCCTCCAAGAGCTTACAGTAGCCCCTGTAAGAAGAGCTCTGTAAGCTCTTGGAGGATTGGCTACATTAGGGGTGTGTCGCCTAATATGCAAAGGAGTTCCTGCTACAAAAAGAGCCGAAGGATTTTTGTCTGGTGTTAATTTGAGTTTAATGCTGCCTGTATGGACTCGGGATTATGGACTGAGCTGTGGGTTGCTGTGTTTCTGATAGAGAGGTTGGGCTGTTTCAGGATCTTAATTGCTATCATCTTGTGTACAAATGATTGTAAACCTCTTTTGCCCACTAGAACATAAGAAGAGCCCTGCTGGATCAGACCACTGGAGATACAGCGACCAGAATCGTTCACAGTGTTCCAAATGAGCCTGGACCATAGATCTATCAAAAGGCATTCCAATATTGTTTGTTTTATTTTCAGTCCCGTTTAGAAGAGTTGCCAACCTCCAGTTAGTGCTTGGACATTTCCTGGAATTACAACTGATCTCCAGACTACAGAGATCAATGCACCTGGAGGGAATAACTGCTTGGGAGGGTGGATTCTATGGCATCATACCCCACTGATGTCCCTCCCCTTCCCCAACCCCCACCGTCCAAAGCGCCAGGATTTTCCTAACCCAGAGCTGGCAACCCTAGTCCCTGTCCTCATCATCCCCAGCATGGAGTTCGTCTTTTTCACACCGAGTCAACAATTTCATTGAGTTACTCACCACAGCCTCAAGATCTCTTTTCCCCTCATTCTCAGACTTGAGCAGCATATATTTAAAGTTTGAATTTTTATTGTTGTTGTTCCAGTGGGCATCGTCTTGCACCTACTTATGCTGAAATCCATTTGCCACATTGTTGCTCACTCACCCAGTACTGAGAGATCCCAATTAAATAGCACCGGCCCAAATACCAATCCTTTTGGGATCCCACTGCTTACTTTCCTCCAGTGTGACAACTGTTCATTGATTCTTGCTCTCTGCTTCCTGTTGTTTAACTGATTTTTAATCTATAAGAGTACCCATGAGTGCTAAGTTTACTAAAATGGATTCTCTTCGTGTAGAGACAATATGCATCTAAATACCTCATGGTAGAAATGTAGGGTCAGATCAAGGTGTCATAAGCATCCAAAGTCACCTGGCTGACTCACAGCAGAACACAGAATAGATGATTAGGTAGAGATTTGGTCTACCTCTGATACAGCAAATTCTTATATTCTGATAATTCTCATAGTTGTGTCACAGACAAAGAAGGGAAACCAGCTAATAGTGAGTATTTAAGCATCCCCACATTATAAAGGCTTCCTGTTGTGGTGACAAAATGTTGCATGCTTCAGATCAAGAAAATATGCCCAGAGCCATGCTTATAAAATATATATCTCATGATCACAACACATTCTCCACAAAGGCATTCCCCAAAGAGGGTGTCCCCCCTCCTGCCGCTAATTATTGGTGTCATTAGATTTGAGTAGTGTATCCTGAGATTAAAAAATAAAACAGAGCAAAACAAAGACATCAAGGCATCTCTGGAGATCATTTATAATGTAATTGTCTTTCTGTGCAATTGAACTATAATGGGACTTATTATCATTTACACTCCAGCTATTTTGCATCTTTGTCAGCTGGGGTGTGTGTGCGCAAAAAAAGAGGAAGTTGAGCATAGATGAAACTGTTTCATATTGATTCCGTCTAGCTCAGTATTGTCTGCTCTAACCGGCAGCAGCTGTCTGGGGATTTGGGGTGGTGGAGGAAGGTTTTGCCCAGAACCTGCTACCTGAGTTCTTTAAACTGGGAATGCTGGGAATTAGACCTTAGTTTTTCTGCATGCAAAGCAAGTGCTCTACCAGTATTCCAGGAACACTGAAATGATAGCTGGAGAAAGAGAGGGGACATGAAGCTTATTTTATCCAATCCCTTGAACTGACCTGAGGCCTTTCCCAACCTTCATGGATTACCAGACTGTCCTTCACTAAAGTTTATCCAAAGCTGTTTCCACACCGGTATCCCCCCCCATAAACAGCAGGAAACCCACCCATTTAGGGGTGATGTTTATACAGCATTGTGCTCATTCAGAACCTGATTTGGTGGAATTCCCTGGGCTTTTGTCTTTATACTAGATCTGGGGCTGGAAGGCTGGTTTACTTGCCAGGGCATTTGTTTATTTATAATAGTTTTATGCCATGTCTTCAGAGTCCTGCTTGAAGCAACTTATAATTAAAAAACACAGTATGAAACAGAGGTCATTTCGGGGGGGAACGCAGGGGAACACAGTTCCCCCGGGTGAGGTGCAGGGGGCGGGGCACATGATGAAGCCCCGCCCCCTGCTTCCGGCCGCCCCGCTTCCAGCCCTCATTCAGCCAGGAGGAGGCAGGAGAAGAGGGAGGGTAAGTTGCTTCCTCCCCGCCTCTCCCCACCCCTGCCTGCCTGGGGCCAGGGAGGGCCTTGGCGGGGCTTCCTCGCACTCCCGCTGGCCTTGCAGGTCCACCGCCGGGCCCCTGATGTCAGGGGGTGTGGCATATGCTAATGAGTTATGCTAATGAGTTCCCCTAGCTCTTTTTCTACGAAATGACCCCTGGTATGAAACATAAGCCGGTAAAATAGACATTAGATGTAAGGAGCATAAAAGCTATCCATAAAACAAAGCAAACTGTTTAAAAAGTGGATAAGATAACCCTCTAATCAGAAGTCTGGGTTAAAAAAACCTGTGATTTAGTCTGGCACCTAAAAGAAAATAAAGGGCATTCCGAAAGTGAGGTGCTACCACAGAAAAGTGCTTTGTCACCATCCACTTCACCTCTGAAGCTGGGGGCACATAGAACAGGGCTTGAGAGGTAAATTTTAACTGGAGGACTGGATAGTACCAGATCATGTGGTCCTTTAAGTACCCTGCCCACAAGCCATAAATCAGTACAATCCTAAGCGAAGTTACTCCAGTCTAAACCCGCTCATTCAGTGGGCTTAGATTGGGGTACCTGTGCATAGGATTGCATTGGGGCTCAAAAGTAAGAGCTAGCGCTTTGAATTGTGCCAGGAAAGAGATGAGAAGCAAGCTGAATGGATCAGAGGCAAGATTTGATGAGAGCGGGCTATACCATTTATTTATTAAATTCAATTTTTATCCCACCCTCCCCATGAACAGGCTTAAAGTGGGTTACAAAATCACACAATCTCAGCAACAATCTCTCCTTACATATAATTGAGTTTTGGGGTGGCACTTCGTGAACATTCCACACGCTCCTAAATCAGTTGGCTCCATGATGTGTCCCTATCCACTGGCTGCATTGCCTGAGTCTCGCTCCAATATTCTAAACAGTTTGCTGTTCCTCTCCTCCCAATACCCAGTCAGAACACAGAGGTCATTTGCATATGCAGCCTGATTGGCCTTTGCCTCTAACATTCTAAACAGTTTGCTGTTGCTGTTGGGAGTCATTGAATGTGTCCTGAGGTAAAATACATCTCCCAATCTTCCCTTAAATGGTCACTGGAGTTGCCAGTCTCCCTGTGGAGCCTGGAGAACTCCTAGAAATCACTGTGTTCCCCAGCCACAGCACATCATTTCCCCTACAGAAAATTTCCCAGCTATTACAATGGGTGCTTTGGGCAGTGGACTCTATGGCATTATACCCTGCTGAAGTCCCCTTCGTACCCCAAACCCTGCCCTCCCCAGGCTCTACCTCTCAAATCTACAGGGTTGTCCCTCCCCTTAGTACTGCCTGCCTCCAGGCAGCACCTGTAGAACTCCAAGATCAGTTTTCCTCAGAGGTCATTTCGGGGGGAACACGAAGAATCGCAGTTCCCCTGGGTGAGGTGCGGGGGGTGGGGCACACGATGAAGCTCCGCCCCTTCAATAATTACTTCCAGCCGCCCCGCTTCCAGCCCTCATTCAGCCAGGAGGAGGCAGGAGAAGAGGGAGGGTAAGTTGCTTCCTCCCCGCCTCTCCCCACACGAAATGACCCCTGGTTCTCCTGGAGAAAATGGCTGCTTTGGGCAATGAACTCTATGGAATTATACCCTGCTGAGGTCCCTCCGCACCCCAAACCCTGCCCTCCCCAGGCTCTACCCCTCAAATCTACAGGTAATTCCCAACCCAGAGATAGCAACCCTGTAACTGACTTTGGAACCACTTTCCAGAGCCTTGGAACCCAGAAGACATGGCATAGGAGGAGGTGCTTTTCTACCTTAGCTGCCACTGCATAATCCCAAATCAACATAAGTCAGGGGTGGAGAGAACCATACCTGTTACCATGAGGCTGTCCTCCCATACTACCCACTTGGGGCAGCAAAATGACTTGAGACAGCCCTGCCTTATAGCTAAGCAGAAGGAAGTAAACATGGCTTGCATCCCTCTATTTTCCCCTTCCCTCTGCCGCCCCACCAGCCACAGCCGGGACACTCACCTGGAGCTTCCTTCTAGAACTCATTGTATTTCTTCCCACAATGGGCCTTACTCCTAGTAGTTAAATAATTTAAACAATAACAGCAATAATGGTTTGTGTTGCTATGCTCAGCTTAGGCTGATCATAGAGTCAGCAATTGCAGTCGGGGAGGCCAAATATGTATTTTGGATGTCCGCCACCTCAGCTGAAAGCCTGGCAGAACAGCTCCATTTTATGGGCCCTGTGGAATTGTCATAAATCGTGCAGGGCCCTGATCTCGACTGGGAGCTTGTTCCACCAGGCTGGGGCCATGGCAGAAAAAACCCTGGCCCTGGTTGAGGCTAGTCGGACATCCTTGGGGCCAGGGACAACCGGTAAATGTTGGTCGACTGAGTGTAACTCTCTGCGGGGAACATATGGGGAGAGATGATCCCAAAGATATGCAAATCCCATAGAGCTTTGAAGGTTAACACAAAAACCTTGAACTGGATCCGGTACTTTATCAGCAGCCAGTGCAGTTGGCGCAGCACTGGCTGAATGAGAGCCCACACAGGCATTGCCATCAGCACTACATTCTGCACTCTCTACAGTTTCTGGGTCAAGTTCAAGGGCAGCCCCACGTAGAGTGAGTTACAGTAATCTAGTCTGGAAGTGACCATTGCATAGGTCACAGTAGCTAAGTCCTAGGGGTGAGACAGGGAACCAGTTGCCTGACCAGCCATAAATAATAGAAGGCTGATCGAGCAATGGCAGCAACCTGGGCTTCCATCAAAAGAGAGTGATCCAAGAGCATCCCTAGGCTCTTCACCCTCGTTGCTGGCACCAACAGTGTCCTGCCAAGGGTTAGGAGCTAGATTCCCAATCCCAACTCCCCACAACTCAGGTACAGGACCTCCACCTTCATTGGATTCAATTTCAGTTAGCTCTGTTTGAACCATCCAGTAATGGTCTGTAATGCCCTGTCCAGTACCTCCAGGCCGGAGTCTGGCCTTCCACCCATCAGCAGATAGAGCCAGGTGTCATCAGCACATTGATGACAACCCAGCCCCTACCCCCCAACTAACTGGGCAAGGGGGCACATATAGATGTTGAATAACATTGGGGAGAGGATAGCCCCTTGTGGCACCCCACACTTTAGTGGGTGTCACTGGGACAGTTCTTCTCCAAGCACCACCCTCTGTCCCTGACCATGAAGGAAGGAGGAAAGCCATTATAAGGCAGTGTCCTGTATTCCAGTGTCAGTGAATGTACTATACCATTCTACATCCTCCTGGGTTTTCTCAGAAGTGATGTCATGACACTGCACATGCTGCCCCATGACCCTGCACCCAAGTTTCCCCTGGTTGCAAGGTGCAGGCTGGCAATCCTAGTTCTAGGTGAGATTCAGTTCCAGTGAGACTTAATAATTCTGTTTAGTTCTCCACATTAACTGAACACATACCCTAAAAACATGCCTAAGGTTCTTCTATAATGCTTTGGGGTTTGGTGGCACACATTTGTAGATCCCTCAACAGACAGATCCAAAGGATGAAAGTTCAACAAGCACAGCCCTCAGCTCAAACTGTATTGGATTTTTCCCCTTTTGTTCTTTAGTTGGCACCCACTCTCCTTTCAAAGCTGAAAACACATTTCTTTAAATGAGATGAAGCCGATCCAAGGTCAGTTGCATAACGAAGCACAGAATTTAACCTGTTTCAGGTAATTATTGAAGGCAAATAGGTTTCCAAACGAAATTGCATGTTATTTGGCTGAGAGATTGTAGAAATGGAAGAGGGGAAGGGGGGGATGCTACTTTGTAGCAAATTAATATTCTCACTTACATCTGTGTTTACTTAATTAGTCTAGAGACAGAGATGTGCTAATGAGGAATGCTTATAAAGGGAGAAAGGTCTGCTGGAGAGGAAGACAAAGCTGGTTTCTAAATGAGTTACAGCCTTGTTTATTGGGCAAAGCTGATATAATTAGTGTGGGGTAGCAAATGAGGGGAAGGCAGGGAAACATTATCATGGGGAATCAAGAATTTTGTTTGACATGCTGTATAAAATAGAAAGAACCCATGTATTGTATTATTTCCTATTTTATTAATGCGGGGTATTTTTGTAAGAAGGACAGCAGAAGGAGCTGGAGAAAATATTTGGAAGTTGAGACTTCTGGGTTTTGGTGACTCAATGGCGGCTGCCTCCCCTGGGTGCTCCCAGGGATGTGAGCTGTGAGCTGGCAGTTGGGAGAGGGTGCGACTGTGCGCACCCCCCGGAGTCGTTAAGGGCTCCTAGCCATGGGGTGCTAAAGGGTTGCCTCTCCCCCGTCATGCCGCTGGTGAATTGAGGCTCCCTTCTGCCCCACTGGTACTGCCACTTTGCTTCTGCATGGAACAGGAGCCGCTGACCAGGACAAGCATGTGGAGATCTGGCGAAATTAACCTTATCTGAGATGAAATGGTGAGAATGGTGTTGAACTGTGAGTTTGTTGAAGCACTGAATCCAAAAAAACGGTGGGATGTCCACCCCTTAATAAGCGAGTTCCCTCCCCCCCTTAATAAGCGAGTTCCCTCCCCCCCCGCACCAAAACAAACAGAGTTTGAAGCATTGTAGGGGGGGGACAGAGCTTTAAGCATAAATGGACTATAATGAAGAGCTGTCGAGGGATTTCTGGGCAATACTGCAGACTTTAGTAACCTTTGGCAATTTTACAAAAGAATAAACATCCTTAAAGATGGAGCTGAAGAAAGCAGAATGAAATCTAAGCCTTCTTCAGGGAGTGGAAATTCAGCTGACCAGGCCATGTGACCTGACTCTATTATAGACTCTTCCAATAGAAAATGGGTGCCCCCTGCTCACTAACAATGATATGCAATTAGAACTATGTTGTATAGTGGTTCTAAGTGAAAGACATCTGCAAAAGGATAGAGACAACAACCGAAAATCAGCTTCTACAACTCGAAATGGATAAAGGGGAGAATCTAAAATGGACTGTATGTCATTAAGGGACCGGTTTGCAGATTAAAAGCAATACTTAAAGCAAAGGGATGTGATCTATGGACATATCCTGAAAATATAAAAACAATAGTCTGCCTGGTGAAAGAGTGGTTAGATTCTCCAGAAGACATATGGATTCAAGCGATAAAAGGGAAGAATGAACTCTATCCTAAAGACTGGCCAATGTCTGTTGCAACAACTTGGATCAACAAGGGAAGAAGATAATGAGGAAGAAGACTGTAAAAGAGGAAGAGAAGATGAGACAACAAGTACACTTACTGATGAGGCCTGGACTCTAAGATGGGGGGTGGTCCCCCCCAAAAAATAAATTTGATTGTCACTTGGGGAACAGAAAGTTAAAAAAAGGAGATGCTAACATTTTCTGAAGCCTGCATTAGCGGGGGGGGGGGTGTTCTATGATCTTGTATAGCTTTTCATATAGTCAGATTTGTTGCAATTGATAATATAAGCGATACATTATTATTGATCATTTTCAATGCCAAAAAAGACAGAAAAATGTAATGGTTAAAAAAAAATGCTGCTGTATTTTAAGTAATGTATGATCTCCATTTCTTGGGTTTTTAGTTTTTTTCACTCCTCACAGGGAGGTCTATTGTCTGTGCCTCTTTTGTCTAGGGTCTGTTCTGCAAGAATGGCGGCCCTATACTTGTGGAACAGCTGAACAGCCTCCCAGGAGAGGTCAGAGGGTCTTCTGGTTTCTTGAGTTTCAAGCAAGGCTGTAAAACAGAATCACTGGAGAGAACTTTGGGAACCATGTGACTGGGGGCAAGAAAGGGCATGTGAACAGGGTAATTTCATACCGGTTATTTTAATGCAGTTTAAATGCATTTTGTCTGAATTTATAAGGTTTTAGTTGATTGTATTTTATATTTACTGTTGTTACCTTGCTTGAGTCCTGTGTTGTCATGAGAAAGGCTGGCTTATAAATATTTTAGATAATAAATAAATAAAATAAGGATGCATATTTCCTGAAGGAGAATATTCTAAACAAGCAGCTACTGGGGGTGGGAGAATAACCAGTTTTCATAAGATTTGTTTTACTTTGGTGCAATGGAGTATTAAAACAAAGTGTGCAAAATATTAAATCATAACCAATGAGAAGTTAAAAAGCATTCCTCATGGGCAGAAGGGAATTTCTACAGACATGCCGAAACATTTTGTGACAGACCTGCATTGTTTTTTTAAAAACTCTTGACTGCTCAGGTTTCTGAAAGGTTTTATCTCCACATTATTGTCCTTGAATTTGCTTCAAGCCAAATATTAATAGTAACTCTAGACCAACCAACCAACAGAAATTAAAGAGTTGGGAGATTTTTCTTAATGTATGTACATTTTGTTAGAAGGAGGGTATATTTTCCTTAAGTGGAAAAGAATTTTTCAGAAAACAAACAGCCTGAATCTTCCTGTCATAAGATAGCTGAAAGCAGCAGGTCCTTGTAGTTAGACAGTAGCTCCAAAATATCTTCTGCATGAAGGCTATTCTCCAGTCAAGCACATCATGTTTTTGTCCTTCTCTTTCGTGTTCAGCGATGCACTTGAGGTACCCCTCATCTCAAACTGAGAGACACTTCTAGTAAGATGAACAGCTGTGCTTAACTGCTGACCTGTGGAAAGGATTGCACTGGGGTCATTTGGTGCTTATTTCACAGTTTTAGTACGTAACATTCATTCTGATAACCTTAGCATACAACAAGAGGGAATTTCTGTTGTAGAGGAAGAAATTCTCACACATCTGAAATGAAATTAGATCAAAAACATCTCCAAACATGGCCTTATTCTTAGCCAGTTACAGTCAAGCTTTAAGGGAGTTTCAAGAACTCTCAAAAAGTTCACTTGGTCCAAAGTGCTGCAACAAGTGTGTTGATGGGGCCCACCATAATGGGTATTTTATCCATCTTAAAAGAATTTCAATGGTCAGCAGTTTCTTTCTGGATGCAATTCCAAGACCCGGTTTTTATTTTTAAATCTCTGTACACTTTGGGTTCAGGGTATCTGACGGACCGCTTTCTCATGTACAAACTTAGGCCTCTATTCAGATCTTTTGTAGATGCCCATTTGCAGGTATTCCAGCCAACTGAGATTATATATCTACAAGAAAGGGGACCTGCGAAAATCGCAGGGGGAGGAGCGGGGGAGCTCCACACACCTTGAATAAACCTTTGTTGGGCTTAAAGGTGCCGCTGGACTCGAAAGGGACAGAAAGAAAAACATCACCTGGAGAAGGGAGGGGGCCCCCTCATCCCACTCCTCACCCAGCTGCTGAGAAGAACCTCGCCTTGGAGGGATGGTCGCCTCTGGCTTCCGGGAGACAGCTGGGGAGGGTAGGTGTATTGCGAAACTCCCCCCCCACCGGGCATGTGCAGAGGTGGCTGAGGGACGGTCGGCGCTGCTGCGGCCGGGCGCTTCACGCTCGTCCCCGCCAGAGGCCTCTGGGTGAGCCCGGCCTCTTCCCCCGCCACCAGCCACACTCTCTTCTGCCATGGGAAGGTGGAGGGGCGGCCTTGGCTCGACGCCGCCGATGCGAAGCAGAAGCCTCCGGGTGGTGTCGGGGCTTCTAGGCGACAGAATGAGGGAAAGCTGCGGTGAGAGCGCGGCGGGCGGCTGCAGCCAGGCCTCCTGCTCTTAGAGGCTCTGTGACCTCTTTCGTCCCTCACGAGGGCCCCAGAGACGGCGGTCTTCCTTCTTCAAAACCAGGTCCGGGAGGAATGACAGGACTCAGTCCTCATAGGGCGTCGCCTCGAGTCCGGCAGGGCCGCAGCAGGGCTGCCGTTTGGCCTCCCTACAACAGCCCTGTGTGTTAGTCTCGGCCTCGCCGGTGTTCCCCCCCCAACCGAGACAGTTCGTAGAGCGTTCCCTGCGTGCGCACGCGCAGGGGATGCTCTTTTACTTTTTGGAGGATTTTAATATCCCCCCGATAGTTTTTTTAAAGTTTTCAGATTTTTGTGCACACCTAGGGACAGCCCCACGTGTGCACAGAAATCTCCCTCCCCCCCAGGTGACGCCGATATGCGGAAATAAGTATCCGCACACCAGGGGGCAACTTGGCTATTAGATATATAGATTTACAAAATTTGTATCCCACCTTTCTCTGCAATTAGGGCCACCAAGATGGATGCCAATTAAGAATTTTGGTTGAATCCTAGAGACTCACGCCAGTGCAGTGACATCACTTCCAAGTAGTCTCTGGAAGTGATGTCGTACCATTGGTGCCTCATTCCCCCATCTCTGCCCCTCCCTCAAAAATGGTCTCAATATGGCGCGACTTACCTGAGGGAGCGCCTTTCCCCATATATACCCGCAAGAGCACTTCGGTCCGGGGCACAACATCGCCTGGTTGTTCCAGACCCCCGGGTGGCAAGGCTTGCCACAACTAGGACCAGATCCTTTTCAGTGGTGGCCCCTACCTGGTGGAATAAGCTCCCGGAGGAGATCAGGGCCCTACAGGACCTTATGCCGGTCTGGGGCCCTACAGGACCTTATGCAGGTCTGCAGGGCCTGTAAGATGGAGCTCTTCTGCCAGGCTTTCACATAGGGGCCACCACTACCACCGCCACCAATGAGGTGGACAACATCGGGGTTAAGGATGGCCCAGGAAGACCTGCCACAATTTCTGCGTGGCCACTGGATTTACCTGGTTGAGCTATAGGATAACATCACCCTGGAGAACCATCCGGAGACCATCTTGTTAAATTGAGTATAATTTGTATTAATTGTCATTAATGTTTTATTGCTTTTATCTGTTTTATATGGGTTTTCCCCTTGTAAGCCGCCCTGAGCCCGCTCTGCGGGGAGGGCAGGGTATAAATCTTAATAAATAAATCTAAATAAATCAATCAATAAATAAATCAATAAATAAATAAATATGCTGGGGGAAGACAATGATAGAGAGGGACCGACAAATATCCCTGGGGATGGAGATCCTTAATTTTGATGCCATGACTGAGAAGGCCCTCTGCCAATTTGCTACCTGTCTAAATAAAGAAATAAAGAAAGATAAGCTCAGATAGGGAGGCCACGATGAATGGGGCTTTTGTTATATTTGAATACCTCCAGTTAAATCCACTGTTGGTGTTTAGCAATTTGTCTTATTAGAGAGTCTGCAGTCAGTTACTGACTAGACTAGACTTATGTATACAGAAGGAAAAGTAGGAAGAGGAAAGAAAGATGGCAAACAAAGAAGGGCAGAGGCTGTAAGAAGGGCAGAAGAATAAAATTGAGTTTTGTCTTTTAAACTCCTCCTTTTTAAAATCTCATTGTTGGCACCATGGTGGTGGAAGAATCTCTGTCTCTTTTGCTTGAGGATACAGATATCATGTTATTATTTTACTGCTGAAGCTTTTTTGTTGATACAGTTTGTTATTAGTAAGTTTTATTCTGAACTTGATTCTTGACTTAAGTTTGTTTCAGTTTTATTTTATTTCTGTTGCAAGCAGCCCTGACTACTTTTGCACTAGAATGAGCTAACTTTAAAAATAAAAATAAAAAATATTAAGTGTGTGTGTGTGTGTGTGTGTGTGTGTGTGAGAGAGAGAGAGAGAGAGAGAGAGAGAGAGAGAGATATGCTTTGAGCTGTAGGAAGAATGGAATAGATATCTGTTAAAATAAATAATAGTTGCTTCTGACTCTTATCTAGCATTCTATTCTTAATGGTTCCTGGCTAGTCACTAGGAGTATTGTTTAAAAAGGAATCAAGACTTTAATTATAAAACCCCTCACAAATAGTGCCGCATCTGAATTCTATTTATTTCACTCTTCTGTATTGTAAAGTGCTTTCTATTTGCCTTCCAGGCAAATCCTTTCATTCAAAGTTTGCCAGCTGCCATTCTAACTGGCCATGTCTTTAAAGGCAGTTTTCAAAACCTGGAATCTGTCTCCTTTGCTTTCTCAGAGGGAACCAGATGCTTTTTGACAGGTTTCACTAACCTTTTAGCATGAGAGTAAAGTAGATTGTCACTGTCTTTTTACATAAAGTATAACCGTTTTACAAGTGTCTGAACATGGCTGTTTATCCCTCCTTTGCCAGGGTAGGAATTTTCAGTTGGCAATACATGCCCCAGAACTTACATGGGAAGAGTTCATTTTGAGACTTTTAATTCCAATGGAAAACATTCTCATTCAGGAGGTCACCCTACAATGACATTTCTTATAATGCAGATCACAAAGAGAACTAATTTAGAATGAAAATCGACAATCACAATTTGATTGGGACTTCTTTCAGCTACCAAGAATGCTCAAGTTTTTGTTTCAAAAAAGAATAGCAGAATCAATGAATGTATATTTCTTGGGTTTTGTTTCTTATTTCTCCTGAAGGTGACCTTCCCACCCCCCTTCAGTGCTGTGTATGTGCTTACAAACGAGAGACATGATTTTAAGTCTCGTTGTGCCATATTCTCACTTTTTACACCCTTCCCAGTTCATTTCTGCATTCCTGTTTCTTCTCTGCATCCTGTATTATATGTGTACTAGCAGTAAAGCCCGTTGTGAAAGCAATACAACGGGGTCTAGAAAGATGTGATTTGTAATGAATGCATAGGCTGGAAGGAGGTAAAGTACCTCCTGGAGATTTGGGGGGTGGATTCTGTAGAGGGCAGCATTGGGCGGGGGGGCGGAAGGACTCAGCAGGTATTATGTCATAGGGTCTACCCTCCAAAGCAGCCATTTTCTCCAGGGGAACTGGAGATCAATTGTAACAGCGGGAGATCTCCAGGTCCCATCTGGAGATTGGCAACCCTAGGGGAAAGTCAGCTGCACAGCAGGGGGTTGAAGAGAATGGTTTGATGGCTGCTGGGCCAAGATTGGCAACAATAGTTCCCCAGGAGCAAATGGCTGGTTTGGAGGGTGGAGTCTATGGCGCTGTACCTGTCTGAGGTCCCCTCTCCGGGCTCCACTCCTCAAATCTCCAGAAATTTCCATACCTAA
>NW_015171551.1:377536-379050 GCF_001447785.1 Gekko japonicus
TGTGGTATTCTGCTTGTGGTGTGGTTTTTCCAAAACACTACTCTGTCGATACATTGCAACACTTTGAATTGGCACCAGAGCTTTAAGAGCTCTCCAGCTGTCACCTGGAGACTGGCAACAGCTTGTTTGGAGGGTGGGGAGTATGGCATTGTATCTGTCTGAGGTCACCCTCTTCCTCCTCCTCCTCAGACCCCACCCACAGCAGGCTGCATCCCTAAAATATCCGGGTAGTTTCCAACCTGGAGTTGGGAACCCTATGTCCTTTCCAGGCAACCATCAGCCTACCTTTATATGCCTGTCTGTCTTCAGGTTTACATTCCCCCCCCCAGCCTCATGCCTAACCCTGCAGTGGGAACCAAAGCAGCTGACATCAGTATCCTCCCCCCCCATATGATGCACACAACTACCCTATGAGATATGTTAAGGTTGAAAGTGTGTGAGTGGTCCAGAATCCCCCAGGCAGCTTTTAAAACATGAACCTGGGACCTGCACACCATCCTATGAATCGCTCTCTGTGGCAGTAATGGGGTGACTGCTGGCACCTTTTCCTATGTTTTTTTGCCTTGTGGTATTCTGCTTGCGGTGTGATCTGTCTTCTTTGTGATGTGGCATGATTGTGTTATTGGGTTTGTTTCTTTTGAAGGGGAAGTGATGTGTTGTGAGTGAGGACATATTTTACCTCAGAATACAGTAGGTTCCATATGCAACTGGCAATTCCAACTGCCTTGCAGGGGGGGAGTTTGAGGTGTGGAATGGAGTGAAGTCCAATCAGCTTCCATATGCAAAATACCTTGAAACGCTGGGCAGAACTGCACAAAGCATCCAGTCAACCCAGCCAGCGTCTTTTGACTGACAGTTCTTGCGGCCGAACACTAAAGGTGTGCATTTTCGAACGTTGTAGCCCACTATGGCTTTATATATAAGGGAGAGATACTGCCTCTGAATATGGAAGCTTTGTTTAGCTGTCACACTCAACATAACATTGATGGATCTGTCCTCCATGAATTTCTTTATCTTTTGTAAAGCCCATCTAAGCTTGTAACTATCACCAAATCTCATGGCAGTGAATTAGTTACATGTTGTATAAAGAAGCATGGGTCATTTCATAGAAAAAAAACTGCAGGAGCTCATTAGCATAAGGTATGCTAATGAGCTACTAGGCTATTAGCATAATAGCTCATTAGCATATGTCACACCCCCTGACATCACCAGAAGTGATGTCAGAAGGGGGAGCAAAAAGGGGTGGAAGGCATTTTCAAAAGCCTCCCCTTCCCTTCCTCAGCTGGCCTGCGGGGGAAGGGAAGCAAAGAGAGAAGGGGTTTAAAGTTTAAACCCCTTCTCACTAGAGTTGGGCTGCAGAAGGAGGAAAGAGGGAAGGAAAGTGAGAGAGAGTAGAGAGAAGGAAAGAAGGAAGGAAAGAGGGAAAGAAAGAGAAGGAAAGAAGGAAGGAAAGAGGAGATAAAAACAGAGAACAAAAGGAGGGAAAGATAGAAGAGAAGAAAGAGGGAAAGAAT
>NW_015171551.1:379235-386265 GCF_001447785.1 Gekko japonicus
AAAAAGGAGAGAAAGAGAGAAGGGAAAGAAAGAGAGAAGGGCAAGAGGGGAAAAAAGAAAGAGAGAGAAGGAAAGAAGAAGGAAAATAGAGAAAGAAAAGGAAAGGAGAGAAGGAAAAGAGGGAAAGAAAGAGGGCAAAGAGATGGGGAGAGGGAGGAAGGCTCTCCCACCTCCCATCAAGCTCCAACCACCCCCACCCCCATGGATCCTTCATGCGGATTCCTCACTTACTGTGATCAAGGCCTTCCCCAGGCTGCAGCGCTCCGGCGATAGGCTTCCTCAGGCCTCCCCTGGACCACAGCACTCCAAAGTGGGCCCCAGGAGGCTGGCAATGGGCCTCCTCAGGCCTCCCCCAGGCTGCAGCGCTCCAGCACGGGCCCCGGAAGGCCAGTGACAGGCCTCCTCAGGCCTCCCCGGGCCGCAGCGCTCCAGGGCGGGCCCTGGGAGACCAGTGACAGGCCTTCTCGGGCCTCCCCCGGGCCGCAGCACTCCAGCATGAGCCCCAGGAGGTTGGCAACAGGCCGTTTCAGGCCTTCCCTGGGCCGCAACACTTCGGCATGGGGAGCTGGGGGTGGGGCTTGCCGCCACTGCCTTTTGTGCCAGCTCCAGGGCTGCCTGAGTGGTGCTCTGGTGCGCTCCGGCCCCAAATGACCCCTGTAAATAAGTATTTTCTTTTGTCCGTCCTGAAGTTACTGTGTCTCAGTTTCATGAAGTAACCTGGATGACTAGCATATTTTAGTTTTTAATTCAGTCAGATTATAGCTATCTTGCTTTCCAAACTAAATTTTGTTCAAAGTGTCACACAGAATAATAATTTTCTTTTATTTACCTTGTAAATATAATCATGCCAGTAAGAAGAAAAAAAATCAAATTTAAAACTGGTATGCCAGACTGTAACCCTAACCGAAGAGATACCGGAAACATAGAAAGAAGCCCTAATAAAATACATAAACAAAATACAGATGAAACAGATGAAACAGAAATGAAAAACTATAGGCCAATATCCCTGCTAAACGTAGATTACAAAATATATGCTTCCATTTTAGCAGCTAGAATGAAAAAAAGTTCCATCACAAACAGTACATGTGGACCAGGCAGGTTTCCTACCTAAAAGACAACTGTGCCAAAATATAAGGATGGTACTGAGAGCCAGTTTGGTGTAGTGGTTAAGTGTGCGGACTCTAATCTGGGAGAACCGGGTTTGATTCCCCACTCCTCCACTTGCACCTGCTGATGTGACCTTGGGTCAGTCACAAGCTCTGGCACAGCTGTCCTTGAAAAAGAGCAGTTTGTGTCAGAGTTCTCTCAGCCCCACCTACTTCACAGGGTGTTTGTTGTGGGGAGGGGAAGGGAGTTTGTAAGCCGCTCTGAGACTCCAAGTGAAGGGCGGGGTATAAATCCAATCTCTTCTCCTCTTCTCTTCTTCCTAGAATATTAGGAAGCCCATCCAGAAAAACAAAATGCTCTAATTTTCCTTGACGCTGAAAAAGTGTTCAATAACGTCAGCTGGAACTTTATGCTCGAATTCTTATTAGAATCGCAACCAGGTATGAATTTCTACAAAATGATTCAAGCAATCTACAAGAAACAAGAAGCTAAAGTATGTATTAATTGAGATCTATCCCAAATGGTAAGGATAAACACAGGAACTCGACAAGGCTGTCCTTTGTCACCATTACTCTTTATCTTTGTTCTTTGAAACCCTAACTAACCAAATTAGAGAAGAGAATCAAGTCAGAGGCCTGAAATTTAAAGGAGAAGAATATAAACTATTGGCCTTCGCAGATGATCTGGTCTTCATACTTGAGAATCCAGCAAACTCCATTAACACACTGATATCAATCTTACAAGAATATGGAGAGGTGGCAGGCCTTAAAATTAACTATAAAAAACAAGAAATGTTAGTGAAGAATATGACAAATACCCAAGCCTCTCACATCCAAGAACTTACTGGTTTTGAGATACAAAAGAAAATTAAATATCTAGGAATAAACCTAACAAATAAATCTAGCATGTTAATGGAACACAACTATAATGAAAAATGGAAAGATCTCCAGATATCGCTAATGGGAAGGATAGCCACGATTAAAATGAATATATTACCAAAGTTGATATTTCTTTTTCAAAATATCCCAATAATACAAAATCAAAAGTACTTTAAGGAACTTGATAAAATTACAACTCGGTTCATTTGGCAAGCAAAAAAACCAAGAATTAAACTCAAAGTGATGCAAGTCTAGAGGGGGATTTGCTCTTCCAAATTGGTCCTTATACTACAGAGCAGAAGAACTGGCCTGGATTAAAGATTGGATAGTCATAGGTCCCTGCCACATGGCAGGAAAAACAACAGCCGAAGTGCGGCTAATCTGAGTCGCACCAAACTAGAGATGCCACGGCACCGTTGCTCCCTGGCACGATCAGATGCCGCGGAGAAACCGACGGTGGGAGGGGGAGGCTGGCGAACTGCGCATGCTCACACATGTGCAGTTCGGCCAGGAGCCGGGGATGCGCCGGTGAAAGGACGCGCCGGCGATCCCACGGCCACACTTGTAGCGGCCTTTCCAGATGAACCACCCAGGTAGGTGGTTCTTTTTTGGTGCGGGGTTTTGGGTGGGAGGGATGGATCGGTGACGGGTAGGCAATGCTTCCCAGATGTTGCCGTGGGATCGCGCCCATTTGCCATACATCCGTTCCGTCCCTCTCCCGGCCCAAATCCTCACATGTGACCGGGGCCTTAGAAAATAGACTCTTGAAATTGGAAGGCCATGATCTACTTTTAGGATGGCATGCATTCACGTGATACGGAAAAGCGGGTAGCCATAAATATTTCAAGCAGCATTGGCTCAGGGCCACTCTATTGAAAGTCTGGGAACAAACTAGGAACAGCTTTTATATAAAGTCTCCAAGATGGGTGGTGCCTTTGGAAGCATTCACAAACCCAACTGTGTATCAAGAATAAAACATCACAAGATACCAAGAATTGCTAGATATACAGCTGGAGCTAAAAAACATACAAAGAAATAACTGGTGGGGAAAGGTCCAAATCGAATCTAGATACAGCAAAGATAAGTCAGTAGGTTTCTACAGACACTATTTGGAAATAGATAAAATTTTAATGGGCGCGGACCAGAAATTTATAAGAAATATATATAACCCACTCCTAGAACATACAATGCAAGATGAAATGGTCAAGAGAGAGTTAAGATAAAATGGGCACAAAATCTAGGCCACAATATAGAACTAGACCAGTGGTCGCAAATTTGGAAAAGAAATCTAAAAATCACCAGAGCAACAACATATAAAGAAAACATATATAAAATGTTCCACAGATGGTACATTACCTTACATGTCCTGTTGAAAATTGACACAAAATGCCCTAATAACTGTTGGAAATGTCAAAATAAAGTAGTATCTTTCTTCCATATGTGGTGGCAATGTGAAAAAGCAAAAAAAAAGGGGGGGGCATGGATACATGAAATAATTCAAAAAATTCTAAAAACTCCTATTTCCTTTATTCCAGGATTTTTTCTATTAAATATAATACCATTATATACTATCTCCCTTATAAATAAAAGCCGAATGGTGGTGGCACTTCTCTAGAACATTCCATACACTCCAAAATCAGTTCACTCTCTGATCTATCATTCAGGGACAGGTCTCCCTATCCACTGCCTCCAACATTCTAAACATTTTGCTAATTCTCTCCCCCCCATAGCCTGTCAGAACACAGGGGTTATTTGCATATGCAGCCTCATTGGCCTCTGCCTCGGAACACAGAGGTCGTTTGCATATGCGACTTGATTGGCTTTTGCCTCTAACATTCTAAACAGTTTTGCTGTTCTGAGCTAAAATGTGTCCCATCTCCAGGTGAGGGCTGGAGATCACTCAGAATTACAAGTGCTTTCCAGATGGCAGAGATCAGTTCCCCTGGAGAAAATGGTGGGCTCTGTATCCTTATATGTTGCTGAGGTGGCCCCCATATGACAGCCAATGTGACGTAGCAGTCAGGGCTTCAGACCATGGGAGAGGCTGAAGGTGTGTGGGGGGGGTGGAAAGCTGAAGAGTGAGGGGGAAATAAAGGTAACTCCAGGTGAGGGCTGGAGATCACTCAAAATTACAACTGTTCTTTAGGTAGCAGAGATCAGTTCCTCTGGAGAAAATGGTGGACTCAGTGTCATTATACCCTGCTGAGGTTGCCACAGCAAATTGACACTGAGTGTCCAAGGCCAGGGCACCCACCCAGAGCCTCTTTCTAGAGGTCATTGTATTTATTTCCACAACGGGCCTTTTTCCTAGTTAAATATAATTACCATCGAAAACAGAAACCATAAACAAAATACTTGAAATAGCAGAAATTGATAAACTTTCATTACTCTTGAAAAACCAAACAGAAGAAATTTTTGAAAATACCTGGTTAAAATTTTATACTTAGGTTGGAAACTATGACAAGTTAAAAACATCATATAATTAAGATTTGCGAAATAGATATGTAAAAATTCGCAATATCCTGTAAAAGTGATATAAAGATTTAATGAGTAATATGGATAAGGCTAAACTATTAGTCAAGACTTGAAATGTTTACCCCATGTTTTTATATCTATGTTTTGTTTGTAGTATATATGCAATAAAGAGGGGGGGAGATGGTCCACCCCAGGTGGCTGATTGATCCTGATGGGTTACTGTCAGCACTTGAGAACTTTCCCTCCTTGGTTGCTGAAGATTCTGTCGAGGCTCTGATTGGTCTCTGGAATAGGGAGATGGCCCAGGCTGTGGACACAATCACCCCTAAATGCCCTTTCCCCCTGGACAAAGCCAAGCAGTCTCCCTGCTTTACAGGAGAGCTGTCGGTGGTGAAATGGGTGGGACAATGGCTAGAGCACAGTGGTGGTAAACTCTGAGTGAGGCTAATTGAACATGGCATAGAGCCCACATTAGAGCCTGTTCTGTGTCAATGACGATGGCAAAAAGGCAACATTTCTCTACCATCATTGCATCTGCATGTAATTGTTCAGCTGACCTGTTTCATGTTGTTCAGGGACTTTTATATCATAGCCCCAAGCATTTGGATTCTGACCACAGGATGGCCCATTGTGATCCATTTGCCACTTACTTTGCAGACAAAATCATTCAGATCTGCTCTGGGTTAGAGGCAAGTATGGATGCATGTTCAGATGATATACCCTTGGTGTCTGCTTATCTGATTTATATGGATCCTTTTTGGCTTGTGGATCCTGATGATGTGGACAAGATATTTGAACATGTGTGACCTACCACCTGTGTTGTCAATCATTGCCCTTCCTGGCTGATAAAAGTTGCCAGAGGGTAAGGGAAGTTGCTGAGTGGGTAAGGGAAGTGGCAAATGCTTCCTTGAGATCAGGATTTATGCTACTCATGCTCAAGGAAGTAGTGATCAGACTTGTCTTGAAAAAAACCCTTCCCTGTGGCTTCTCAGCTCCAGGGGTTCTTGGAAGAGACTGATTTTGTGGACCCATTGCAGTCTGCAGACCAGGATTTGGAACAGAGACTGCTGTGGTCACCTTGCTGGATGACCTCTATCAAGAACTAGCTGGGAGGGGGGATGTGACCTTGCTGGTTCAGTTGGATCTCTCAGAGGCCTTTGATGGACCATAGAATCCTACTGAGCCACCTCTCAGCACTTGGACTATGGGGCACTGTGTCATGGTGTTTCAAGTTTTATCTATTAGGTTGGTCTCAGAAGGTAGTGTTGCAGGATTCCTGCTCTACCCTGTGGCTGTTGGCCTGTGGGTGCCACAAGGTTCCATCTTATCCCTCATGCTATTTAATATCTATTTGAAGTCAATGTGATAGGTCATCAGGAGGTATGGGCTATGGTGTCACTACTATGCAGATGATACCCAGCTCTGCCTTTCTTTCCCACTTAATTTTGAGTATGCTGTTGATATTCTGAACCAGTGCTTGGAGTCAGTAATTGACTGGACGAGGGGGAACAAATCATGACAAAACAGAGGTTCTCCGCATTAGTAGAGAGGCAGTCAAGGGACTCAAGGTCTCCCTTGTCTTGGATGGAGCTATACTCCTCTTGAAAAGCCAGGTTGGTAGCTTGGGGCTGCAAGCCCTTTAAATGCCTTTGGACTCTTGCTGCACAGTTCCAACATGTTAATCATTAGGGTCTGAACCTCTTCCAGCTCCATGATTTTCCTTTGGAAATGCTCAATCAGGATTGTAGCCTACTCAGTATGCTAGCAAATGAATGTTTATATGCATTTTCCAGCCTGATGATTTAGTGCATCCGTACATCTCTCATTTCAAATAAACTGAGAAACATAACTTATGTTTAAACAATTTATGTGAGTCAATCAGGAGTATATGCAACCAAAGAAGTTGGAAGCAGAAATTCTCATTTGCCCACCCCACCTCTTCAAAGTTAAGGTGGGGGTACCAAAGGTGTAATTTTCTAGAACCCTCAAAATCTTGGCGCTTCCAGTGAAATCAGACATGTATGCGGATGCATACTGTTGTCATAACTAAGGAAATATGCAAATTCCTCTTTCTGCTAGCTGGTACTTCACATTGATTGCAGGCCACTGGGTGAGGTTTATTGTTTGTGATTAGGTGATATTTAGGTCTTATTAGTATTCATGGACCTATCAGGTTGTTTTAATTTCAATACAGACTGGTTTGTTTAGATTTTTTTCCCTTTTACATCATCTGACACAATTCTTCCAAAGGAAATTTCTTGGTAAAATAAGCTTTTTAAACAAACGACCAAAATAGGTTTGTTTGTTTTAATCCTTGTGAGGCACACTATCTGGTTTATGGTTTCAATAATTTTAGCATAGAAAACCATACTGGGATTTTTCAGAATGAGGTTTATTGGGAAGAACCGATGAGGTTTAAGGTATTTAGCATAACTTTTTCTATTGGATCCCTTCATTCCAAGGGATATATAATGGCAAACTACACTACTTTAGCCAATTATAGGAAGGAAGGAAGGAAGGAAGGAAGGAAGGAAGGAAGGAAGGAAGGAAGGAAGGAAGGAAGGAAGGAA
>NW_015171551.1:386289-387513 GCF_001447785.1 Gekko japonicus
AGAAAGGAAAGAAGAAAGGAAGGAAGGAAGGAAGGAAGGAAGGAAGGAAGGAAGGAAGGAAAGAAAATTATTTAACCATGGAAAAAAGATGTGTTCCAATTAGAGGTGTGCATTTAGCTTAACTGAGCTGAGCCAGTCACTGAATGGGGCTCAATTTCAGCTATCCAAAATGACCAAGGCCTGAGAATCCTGAAAATATTCGGGATTTTTGGGGCTGCCGGATAGCCAAACTTAATGGGCATCTAAAGGGCTTGCAGGCCCTTTATTTTTTATTTTATTTTATTTGGCCCCCTGCAGGGGATTTTTTAATTTCATTTTTCTAAAGACTACAGATCTACGACGGAAATGAGGGAAGGGAAGTACAATTAGGGATAAAGAAAAGGAAACCCACTACTATCTAAAATACCAAGAGAGGAAATTCTCAAAACCTCTTAAGTACAAAGTCAGTTCTAAACTCGCTAACAATTTTTTTGAACTTAGTCAGATCTACTATTACAACTTTTGAATCTTAAATTAACTGTTAAAAAGAAAAATCCCAAAGCATCTCATTACAATCAACTCTTTTCAAAGGCACAATACAGAGTCCTTCAGCCTTCATTTCTTCTTATCCTGTCTTCGCAGTTTATAAGGACTTTTAGGAGCCGCTGCTTAGAAAGGTGTCACTGCTCCCTACTCTGACAGAGAGTCCTCTCCAGAAGACCCCGAGTCCAGCTCGCCACTGGACTTACTATCCTTTTTATCACCTTTCTCTTGCTCACCCTTCTGGATTTTCAAAAAGTCCTGTGCTTTGGAAACAGAGTCTATCTTTTCCTTTTTATCTTGAAGTTTGAAGGTTACACCCTCTGGATACAGCCACCAATAGCTGATTGCATTTGTTTGAAGAAAAAGGATTAAATCTTTGTATTTCTTTCTCCTTTGTCTTATTTCAAATGGGATGTCTTTAAGGATCGTAATGGTGCTGTCCCCGATTTTCACGGTTGTTCCCGTCATCGCTCTCAGGATAGTATCCCTCACATGTCTCTTTGAGAATCTCATTACTATTTCCCCAGGCAGATTATTCTTTTTTATATATACGGAATATGACCTATAGGCCACATCCATTTTGCTCATCAAGTACTCCACCGTCAAATCTGTCACCGGGGCTAATGCTTCACTCAGCATTTGCTTCAGATTCTCTCCTTTAGATTCTGGGACACCCTGGAATCGGAGAACCAAGTTTGCCTT
>NW_015171551.1:387781-390187 GCF_001447785.1 Gekko japonicus
TCTACTGATTAGTGATTCAGCTGTTTTTCCTGTCTTCCAAAACCTTTCTTTGACCCTTCATAGCCCAAAGTTCTTTAGTCAGTGTTTCAAGCAGTCTTTTTGATATCAACTTTATTCATGTGTAAAAGTCCAATATAAAGACCTGCTCCTAACAATCCCCAGTGCTTGTCCCGGTCAACATCACTAGGTTCCATACGGACACTCGTAGGAGGGACCATTGGGGCGGAGGGGTGCCTCAATTCCCCAGCATCGTGCTGGCGAAAAGGCGACCTCTCAAAAGTCCCTTTAGATGCCTTCTCCAAGCCATGCGACTCCACAGCAGGTTCACCTGGAAGACATTTAAAGGCCTATCAGTCCCTTCAAACACCTTCTGGGTGGACTAACCACTTGGAGAAGGAATTTAAAGGGAGTGCAAGCCCTTTAAATGCCTTTGGACTCTTGCTGCACAGTTGCATGGCTTGGAGAAGGCATTTAAAGGGACTGCAAGCCCTATAAATAGCTTTTCTCCATCCATTGAAAGCAATGGAGAATGAGGGCACCTTCTTTGGGGGTGCATAGAATTGGACCCCATCATCCAATGTTTATAAACTTGGGGAGGTTTTGAGGAGAGGCACCAGCAGCTATGCTGCAAATTTGGTGCCTCTGCCTCAAAAAACAGCCCTCCCCAGAGCACCAGATACCCCCACATTGATTCTCCATTGTAGCCTATGGGGAGCATTGACTATAATGGTTCCCATAGAGTATAATGAAGCTGGAAAAAAATGGCTTTCCTAAATATTTACGGAATCCAAATGTCATATTGGTATTGGGATTTGGGAATATCAGGAAATACCAATATTTTTCAGGTTCAATATACTCAAACCTAAAAAATTCTTTTTTTGCCCACTCCTAATTCCAGTGTTGGACTCTTACATCATAGTTAGTGCCTCCCTGGCACCAGTTTTAATATGAGAATCATTTTAATATGGATCATTCTATTATGGTTCTTCATTTACCCATCTTTTATCTTTCTTTTCTTCCCAAGTAGTGCAGTTTTGTTCCCTCCTCTTCTCCTCTCAGTCAGGATCTGTTCCTGTTTCCTCATAGTCAGGATAACTCAGCATCTCTAGATGCTGTTCACTTCTGTAAGTTTCTGATTTTTCAGCAGTGATTATCCAACAGAACTGCTTCCATTTCTTTCCTGCCATTTTTACTTCCATAGTAAGTTACAATTCAACAACAGAATATCTACCTTTAGAATTCAGAAGGAGAGAAGGAAGCAGTGAAGGGTGAGGATATAGCAGCTGCCAGGAGGATGGAAAGAAGAAATAGTGTGAGTGAAAGGGATACAGGGGAAAGTTAAATGCTCTTACAAATTCTTGTGGGTCCCCCACTATGCAACTGGACCACACCCAGTGGCCAGTACTATGCAGCTCTGCCAAACTTTTCCCAAGGGGAGGCTGCTGGGGAAGGAAAGGAGAAAAAAACTGAAGGAGGCAGAAAGGATAGGCTGGGCTGATGGGTGGGAAGGAGACAAGGATCCAGGCAAGGGTAGAGGCTATTGGAGCTTTCAGGTAAAGGAAAGAGGTGATGTTGGGGGAGGATGGAATGAGATTTCCCTCCTCTGCAAGTCCTTGTGGATCCCCTGCTTGTTCTATCTATTTTTTAAAAAAATCCTAGATTCTTAGTGTAACCCCCTCACCCTGTGCTCACTTTAAGGTCCAATGTACTTCCTCTCATCTTTAAAAATATTAGAAAATAATTAACCATGCTTTCAATAAAATAGTCCAAAGATGGGAAAACAAGCATCAACAGAACTCTAAAATAACACTACTAAAGTAATAAAAACCAATATAAAAATCAGTTACTAGGGGTTCTCCAGACCCCACCTGGAGACTGGAAACTGTAGCTTGTGACGTCCCTCTGCCTTTCTATCTATGATGCCAAATACTTTCCTTTATAGCTAGCTATATCTGATAACCCCCCTCCCCTGCCCTGTGTTGGTTAAATTAGTTTTGACCAGGTTTTGGAAACTCCAAGGGTAGGATTGACAGAAAGTTCATCAAGATCACCACCATGTCACCACTAATTTGACAGTAGGAGCAAGCTGAACATAATGAAGGACAGATTTGCCTGGGATTGATGCAGAACTGACTCACCAGATGCCAAAATATTGTAATCTCTCCCTTATAATAATTGAATAGTGGGCACCAACGTTCTAAAATGCCCGCCTTTAGTGTTTGGCCAGAAGAACTGCCACTCAGAAGACACTGGCTGGGTTGACTGGCTGCTTTGTGCAGTCCCGCCCAGCGTTCCAAGGTCATTTGCATATGGAAGCTGATTGGACTTCACTCCATTCCACACCTCAAACTCCCCCCCCCGCAAGGCAGTTAGAATGTCAGTTGCATATGGAACCTTCAAGGTCTT
>NW_015171551.1:390821-408434 GCF_001447785.1 Gekko japonicus
GACTCCACCCTCCAAACCAGTCAGTCCCACATAGGGAACCATTGTTGCCAATCTCCA
Organism: Gekko japonicus; assembly: GCF_001447785.1. Classification (NCBI taxonomy): domain Eukaryota; kingdom Metazoa; phylum Chordata; class Lepidosauria; order Squamata; family Gekkonidae; genus Gekko; species Gekko japonicus. The sequence continues at coordinate 390,879 of NW_015171551.1, forward strand.
GGTGAGGGCTGGAGAGCACTCAGAATTACAACTGCTCTGCAGAAGGGAGGGCAGAAGTCAGCTGAAGTTAAAAGGGCAGATAATGGTAGGTTGATGGTTAGCTGGGAAGGAGATGGGGTTGCCAACTACATGCTGATAAATTCCTGGGGATTTGAGGGGTGGAGCCAGGAGAGGGTGGGGTTTGCAGAGGGGTGGGACCTCAGACAGGTAGAATGCCATAGACTACACCCTCCAAACCAGCCATTTTGTCCTGGGTAACAATTGCTGCCAATCTCCAGGTGAGGGCTACAGATCACTCACAATTACAACTGCTCTTCAGGTAGCAGAGATCAGTTCCTCTGGAGAAAACAGTGGACTCTGTCATTATACCCTGCTGAGGTCACCACAGCAAATTGACACTGTTTGCCCAAAGCCAGAGCACTGCCCCAGAGCCTCTTTCTAGATCTCGTTGTATTGCTTTCACAGCGGGCTTTACTGCTAGTATAATTCATAACTGCTGAGCCCAGTTCTAAACTTAGGAAGCCCCCTGCCACTAGGAATATCCCAAACCTGATATAAACATGATAAGCATTTGGGAGACAACCGGTGGTATCCTAAGCAGAGTTACATCCTTTTAGGTTAATTGAAGTAAAAAGGCTTAGAAAGGTGCAGCTCTGTTTAGGATTGCAGTGGTCCCAGTGCCTTGACACTGCTGAAAAACATTTGAGGCCCCCAAAAGCAAGCAGTAGGGTGAGAAAAAGACTCCTCCTTCCTTCTGCTTGCAAGCCCCTTTCCTCTGCAGCAGTTAGTATAGCCGGCTAAATGGGGAACATTATTGGGATAGGGAGATAGCAGTTCTCCTTTGGATTGGATTATGGTTTGAGGCTTTTTCCACATGGAGGTTTGGTTCTGGTTAGACTGTCCCTTCATTGTCCACCCTCCATGTTTTCATCCTCTTTGCTGAGATCTTTCCCACACCTGGTTTGGTACAATCTTTTTGAAAGATCACAGCTAAAACATATTTTGTATGTGTGTTACAGACAGGAAGGTGCTCATTTTTGCAGGTTGTTGCCTCAGTCCCCCGCAGTTGCTATTCTCCCCATCAACAGAGGGTTTTTCACACTTCCTAAAAAAATAAACAAAAATAAAACAAACCAGCAATTGACACATTGCTATAGCATCACAACATCAAAAATGAGATCATGTCTCTGAATTCCTAGAATTCATTTTTAAGGGTACCTAGCCCTTTCTGTTGTGTATATTTGCCTTTAGTGCCTTACAGACTTCTACATGTCATTGCAGGTCCCAAGATCATTAGCACAGCATAAAGTAAAGTAAAGGTTCCCTTGCTCGAATCCGACTCTAGGGTTGTGGTGCTCATCTCCATTTCAAAGCTGAAGAGCCAGCGCTGTCCGAAGACATTTCCGTGGTCACGTGGCTGGCATGACTAAATACCAAGGTGCACTGAATGCTGTTACCTTCCCACCGAAGTGGTACCTATTTATCTACTTGCAATTTCTTGCTTTCGAACTGCTAGGTTGGCAGGAGCTGGAACTAGAGACGGGAGCTCACTCCATCATGCGGCAACTCGGGTCCCGAACTGCTGAACTACTGACCTTACACAGGCTGCAGTTCAGCGTCTTAACCACTTGAGCCACTGCAGCTATCTAGTGGTTAAAGGGGACTCCTGTTTTGTTCTTTTATCAGCTGAAAAGCTGGCTGCATCCAACTCTTATACTCAGGCTTGATACCAAAAGAAGCCTTGTGGCACTTTAAAAACTAACAGATGTTTTGAAGCATCCACTTCCTAGTGCTGGAGGCTGCTTTGTCAGATGCTTTGTCAGATTCAGGATCTGTGCTATGAAAGAGTTGGCATTCCCAACAGTGGCCATGCCCAACAGCTGGAATAAATGACAACAAATGAAGCTAGTTATGTTAAGTGTTTTAACATCTGTAATAGTTAAAGAAATTATCAGGCTTAGTTTCAGTAGGGAAGGGGAAATAAGTTGGCAGGGAGGGAACTGGAAAGATCCTGCTAGCCTTGTAGTAATAGCTGAGTACCATCTGGGCTTAGGTTTTCTTCTCTGCTTGCAGGTACTCAAGCCTGCGTGTCACTAGGGTCTACAAAAGCTTATATTATATAAATATTTATTTATGTGTACCTGATAGGGTTGCCAACTCTGGTTTAGGAAATTTCTGAGATTTGGGGCACTGCTGGTTAGGACAGAGTTTGAGGCGAGGAAGGTTTTCAGCAGGGATGGCATGCCATAGAATCTGTCCACTGCAGCTGCTGTTTTCTTCAAGAGAATTGATCTGCATAGTCTAGAGATCAGTTGTACTTCTGGAAGAACTCCATGTTCAGCCTTAAAGTTGGTAATCCTGTTTCCTAGAGCCAATAATAACGAGTCTAGTTAGGATTGCCAGGTATTCCCTGGCAACCAGTGAGGCGGGGGACTTATCAGGAGCAAAGAGAGGCCTAGGCCATTGTTGTCGAGAATGCGGTGACATCACTTCCTATGTGACCAGAAGTGACATTATTATATCCCCAGTGACATGACACTGGTATTTGGGCAAAAACTGTATGGTAGAAGTTATTTTTAGAGTTTGCCCAAATACCAGAGCATCCCTGTGTCATAAGCAATAGACACAATGATTTCACTTCCAGTGTGTTCCAGAAGTGATGTCACTACATTGCCAGTGAAGCAGGCCTAGGCTTCCTTTTGTGGCCGGTAAGTCCCCCACTGGTCAGCTGATTGATATCAGGGGGAGGGCCCCCAGAGCCAGGGATTCCCTGCTCCTTGTGAAAGCCTGGAAAGTTTCAGCCCAGTGAACTGAAAAGGACCCAGGATGCATTAGTTTTCTTTGGTTTGTTTTATTTAAATTGTTTAAATTGGTTACTCATTAAACTCCTAGGACCTTTTGGAGAGAAAAATAGCATAGAAATGCCCTAATAAATAATTAAGGCATTGTAATTTGTGTTCTGGGAGGCAGTTTTGCACACAAAAGGTAGCAATGTAGAAAGGGCAGAATCCTTTGAGGGAGCAGGAAACCTTCCAATTGTCTATAGAAATTATAGTTTCTAAATTTCCAGTTAGTTGGAGACTCCTGAGGCAACGTGCAGTATCAGCTGTATCAAATTGTCGAGTAGTGTTGCAGATCTGGATTAGTCTGTCACTCAGCTGTAATATCATTTGTAGCTCCAGTCAGGATCTGAAGTCTACTTTCCTGCAATGAGATTAATTCAGCTGTTTCTTCAAAGGTCTCTCCCAAAATTCCTTCATCTGTGCCCTCATTTTTTGTTGCTGTGTGCCCAGGGTATTCCAGTGAACAGTATTTCAGGAGAACGTTTTGTAAGGCTTCATGTAGTTGTGACACATCAATTTACATTATTTATTTGAAAAATGCCTTTGTCATTTTCAAAGGTCATTGTCTTATTGTTCATAAATTAGTTGATAACAATATCTGGAGTATTAGAATTGTTTGTGATGAGTAATCTCATAACCAATTGATGAGGTGGTATAATTGACTCTGGAGTGTACTATGTCAGACTGCAGGTTTAGATGGCCAAAGGCTCTTCCATTGAAAAAGGAAACGCCTGCATGTGGAAAGAAGACCGGGCTTGAAACCTTTCTGAAATGTTACTTTTCTGTGTGAAGAAACATAAGTGTGGATAGAGCGGAATATCTTACAGACGTGGCTGTGGCTACGAGGTACCCCTACCTCCTAGCACAGTGATGCTGCCTGCTCCCTGGCTCAGTAGGGTGGAAACAATGGCACCCCACCCCAGTACAATGGACTGCATATCTCTCCTTATATATAATTCTGTTTTGGTCATGGATTCCCCTGAACATTCCAACACCCAAATTAGTTGGCTCCCTGATCTGTCACTCAGAGGGTCTCCCTATCCACTGGCTGCATTGCCTGAGTCCTGCCTCCAACATTTTAAACAGTTTGCTGTTCCTTTCCCCCCAATAGCCAGTCAGAACAAAGAGTTCATTTGCATATATGACCTGATTGGCCTTTGCCTCGGAATACAGAGGTCATTTGCATATGAAGCCTCATTGGCCTTTGCCTCTAACATTCTAAACAGTTTGCTGTTGCTGTTCTGAGGTAAAATGTGTTCTGAGATAAAATACACTTCCCCTTAGTGCCTGTTGGGGGAAACCATTGTTGCCAATCTCCAGATGAGGGCTGAAGATCACTCAGAATTACAACTGCTTTCCAGATGGCAGAGATCAGTTCCCCTGGAGAAAATGGTGGACTCTGTGTCCTTATACCCTGCTGAGATGGCCCCTGTATGACAGCCAATGTGACATAGCAGTCAGGGCTTCAGAGCATGGTAGAGGCTGCAGGTGGGGGTGGTGGAAAGCTGAAGAGTGAGGGGAAAATGAAGGTAGGTTGATGATTGGCTGGGAAAAGATAGGGTTGCCAACTTCAGGTGGGAAATTCCTGGAGATTTCAGGGGTGGAGCCTGGAGAGGGTGAGGTTTCAGGAGGGGTGGGACCTCAGACAGATACAATGCCATAGACTCCACCCTCCAAACCAGCCAGTCCCTCCTGGGGAACCATTGTTGCCAGTTTCCAGGTGGGGGCTGGAGATCACTCAGAATTACAACTGATCTCAAGGAGGGAGGGGGGAGGAGATGGAAAACTGAAGACAGAGAGGCAGATCAAGGTAGGTTGATGGTTGTCTGGGAAGGAGATAGGGTTGACAACTCCAGGTTGGAAAATTCCTGGAAATTTGAGGGGTGGAGCCAGGAGAAGGTGGGGTTTGAGGAGTGGTGGGACCTCAGACAGGTACAATGCCATAGGCTCCACCCTCCAAACCAGCCATTCCCTCCTGGGGAACCATTGTTGCCAATCTCCAGGTGAGGGCTGGAGATCACTCAAAATTACAACTGTTCTTCAGGTAGCAAAGATCAGTTCCTCTGGTGCAAATGGTCGACTCGGTGTCATTATCTCTCCTGCTGAGGTCACCACAGCAAATTGACACTGAGTGCCCAAGGCCAGGGCACCTGCCCAGAGCCTCTTTGTAGAGCTTGTTGTACTTATTTCCACAATGGGCCTTATTCCATATTTACTATATTGTGGATTAGAGGGGCACGATCTCATACTTTGACCTTTCTCTTTCATGAGCACACAAAGCTGCTTTATACTGAATCAGACACTTGGTCCATTCAAGTCTGTATTGCCTACTCAGGCTGGCAGCGGCTCTCCAGTGTCTGAAGCACAGGTTTTTCACATCACCTGCAACCTGCTCCATAACTGGAGATTCCAGGGATTGAACCTGGGACCTTCTGCATGCCAAGCAGTGACTCTGCCACTGAGCCATGGCCCTTCTCCTTTACCAGATGCACACTTAAAAAAATGGTTTGCTAGCAGATACTGCTTTTTTGAGGTATGTAGTTTGGGTTGCCAGTTTCCCAGCATCCCAGACCCTGAGACTCATGGCCCAGGGCTGAGTCATGTCACATTGACTAGGAATTGCAGGGGTAGTAGTTGCACACACTACTAGGAATTGTACCAAATGGGTATCTGTGAATGTGTGTGGTCACAGTGATACATGCTGTTTACCACACATACAAAAATAATGTGTAATTAACTGGAAGCTAAATGTCATATACAGTTGAGCGGTTGCTGGCTGGTCATTGCCTCTCACCTCCAATTTAGGTGTGTTATAGTAACCAAAGCAGGTATGCATAAAGTGTGTGGATTGCCTGCCTCATGCTACCCTGAGAATGAGCCCTAAAACCTGAGTTTCTGAACTAAAGCTAGAGACAGCTAACAGAGTTAGAGTAGCTGACAGAGTCTGAATTTAGTATCAAGGGAAGTTATGGTTTGATTTGAAGTCGTCAGTCCCAGAACATGGTCAAGGTCACCTTGTTGAGAAGGTTTCTAGCTTCAGGTCTCATTATCCAGAGTGGTCAGACTTCCCTCCAACCCACTATTTCTTAGAATAGATTCACATATAGTTCAAAGGAAGGCCCCATGAGACCTGCTTTTGGTATTTAGACCTGCATCTCCCCCCCCCCCCCTCATTTTTTTTTTGGTACTAGTTGAGGCTTCACTGGGAACATTGGCTATATGACATACCCCCCCCCTAGATACCCAAAGCCCAAAATTGTGGGTTTTATGCCCTTGCTTCTTTTGGTTTCTGAGGTATCTCTGACTATAGGTATTTTTTCTTCAATGTGTCTAGATTAGAAGTTGAGATGGGTACAATTTTGCTTCCTCCAGAAATCAGACTAAATAAAAGAGCTTACAGAAAACAAAAGAGAAACAATCTCCAGATGGTACCAGTAAAGATATAAATACTTCCCCCTTAGCAGCCACAGACAAGGAGGGAGAAAGAATTACTTTTATTTCTCTTTTCATGCAGTTCTGGGGTCTATAGAAGCCAGTCACAAAGATAACGGAAGAGAAATCAGGTTGATTCTGAGCCGCTGCTGAGGTTCATAGGGGAATAAAATGGTCATAAATCATGACTGAACGTTATCCACATTCCCCAGTAATTTCATGTTCTTTGTGCCTACAGGCAGTTTACAAAGAGTGATTACCATTTATAACTGTTTTTTCCAGTTTTCTCCCTATAAGCCTCTCCTGGGTAATATCACACAGGGTTGCTTTCAAAATTCTCTGTATGTAGATTTCTCCATGACTTTCGAAATCCCAAATTACATGGTCTTGTTACTAAAGTACAAACGATGACTGAGGAATTGTCTATTGTTCCTTATAGCTCTGAATTTTGTAGAACACAAGAGGAGGGACAGTAACCATTATCAAAGGTATGCCAAGCAAAACAAGAAAGTCCTCCCCCACTGGCAGAAGACACTGCTAGAAGGAGACAGACAAATCTCCCTGGAGAGGGAGTTACAAGGTTTTCATGCCATGATCAAGAAAGTCGTTTCTCGGGTCACCACCCATCTAGCCTCAGATGGGAGTGGCAACCAAAGAAGGGCCTCCGAAGATGACCTCAGAGAGTAGGTGGGTTCATATGGGAGAAGGTGGTCCTTAAGGTATGTTGGTCCGAGGCCATACAGAGCTTTAAAGGTCAATACCAGCATCTTGAATTGAGCCCAGAAGCAAACTGGAATTCAATGTGAATGGAACAAGACTGAAGTGATGTGGTCTCTACAACCCACTTCAGTCAGTGCTCTGGCTGTAGCATTCCATACCAACTGCAGCTTCAAGATCATTGCAGTGATCTAATTTAAATATTGTCAGGGCATGAACCGTGGTGGCAAGAATGTTTCTGCCCAGGAAAGGCCACAGCTGAAGCTGGTAAAAAGAAGGCACCCCTGGCCGTCACTGCCACCTGCTTATCCAACAGGAAGCCTGGGTCCAGGAGCACTCCTAAGCTACAAACCCACTCCCTAAGGGGGAGAACAACCCTATCCAGAACAGGATATAGTCCATTTGGCAGGTCAAACTTCCCCTGCCCCACCACCAGTACCAGCTCCATTTTGTTTCCGCTTGTTAGCCCTCATCCATCCCAAAACTGCCTCCAGGCACCTGTTCATGGTCTCCACAGCCTCTCTAAGGTCTGCTGGTAGCACAAGATAAAACTGAGTGGTATCTACATATTGGTACTAACTCAGCCCAAATCTCCAGATGACCTCTCCAAGTGGCCACCCCCTATCTCAGGGAGATATTTACTGTCTCCTTGACCCAGTTCACCATCCCCCTTCCCCACCCATCAGATGTAAGCAGCCAGAAGGGGCAAGAGTTGCACTAGCATCTAGTAGGTCTCAGACTTCCAAGAATCTTGTCCACATCCTCACACTGGACAAACTGAAAAGTATACCACACAACCTGACAAATCAACACCCTGGGATCAGTGTTCCCTCTAAGCTGAGTTAGTGTGAGCTAGCTCACAGTTTTTTAGCTTCCAGCTCACACATTTTTGTCTTAGCTCAGGAAGGATGGCTCCAGAGCAAACTAATTTATGCAGTAGCCAAATTGCTCGCTCACAACTTTAATGCCAGTAGCTCACAAAGTAGAATTTTTGCTCACAAGACTCCATAGCTTAGAGGGAACATTGCCTGGGATCATCTGCTACTGTTGCTGCTAATATACAATCTAAGTCAGAACAGATGTAAGAGATTTTATCCACAAAGTGCTTGGCAAAATGACTGCAGTAGGCTGCAGAGCAGTCCACCTCCTCCTGTTTGCCAGAACCCAATAGGCCCTTGACCACCCAGAAGAGTGCTGCTGCAGGTCTACACTGTGAAGATGCAACCGTGATGAAGAAATATTGGTTGGGGTGTGTGTGTGTGTTTGTGTGGCCATCACCAGCATGGAGTAGGCTTGAGGTCTGACCTGTGCCTTATTGGATTCATCCCAAGTCTCTCTTCACTGTTGCTCCAGCCATGTCCCCTGTCTTTCCATCATCCAAAGTGCAAAACAAGAGACAAGGAAGCTATGATTCTTCCTAGTCACTCCCTCACCGGTTCTGTCTTCTACTTCCTCTCTCATCTTGTGTGGCACACCTGGAAAGTTGTTATTCATTGCAGGGGAGGAAAAGGGACATGGGGTAGTAGTCCTTTAGACTACTAACTCTCTCTCTCTTGCCTCCTCACATTTTAGGGATGGTCAGAAGAGATCAGAGCTGTTGTCCCACAATGCAGAGAGTCATAATACAATCATCAATCATTCCTCTGCTCAAATCTCACCTTGGTTGTCAATTGTGAGTAGAACAATCAAAACAATGTTCACTTTTTTAAAGGCCACTTAAAATTATTTCAGATTGCATTGCAAATGGCTTGCACAGCTCCCTCTTTATCCAAGGCATCTGGCTGCCACATTAGTGCCCCCATTTCATAGGCAATTAAAGTTACCATTTACACAAAGGGCAGATAGTGGGCACAGATAATATACAACTTGGGAATTACTGTGAGAGAGTCCACATGTTCTCATTCAGAGAGGTGCAGAATGCAGCACAGAGAGGGAGCCAATGTGATGTAATAGTTAAATCCGGAAGACCCCGATTCAAATCCCCACTCTGCCATGGAAGTCTGTTGTGTCACCTTGGGCCAGTAACATAGTCTCAGCCTAATCTACCTCACAGGGTTGTTGTGAGGATAAAATGGAAGAGAATGATGTAAGTCATTTTGCATCCCCACTGAGGAGAAAGGTAAATGACGTAAATAAAAATAAAACAAATTCCAGGACCAGAACAAGGAAACTTCATTTCTGTAAGTGAAGTATCCATCTGTAATTGATTCCTAACCAACTGGCCTACCTTTAAAGGAAAATGAAATCTGTTTCTCGTATCTATGATGCTTTATATTGTTTGTCCTTAATGGATCAAATTGTTCTCATTAAGGTCTGTAATTATCTGCAGCAGAAATATTAACTAGATGTAAATAAAAAGCCTTGTTTGCATGTAGTTCTTAATTACTTTCTTTTGTTATCCAGGACATTCATGTGGTTAAAAAAAAGATTTAAAAAATCTTAATTGCTGATGAATGCCTTTAGTAGGATGAGATTAGTAGGATGATATTAATTTAAACACATATTATGGATTTATTTATACAAATTACAATGGGGGACGTGTTTGTCTTCTTTTTTTTTATGCCTATGCACCCTTTGATATCACTTCCCCCTTGGTGAAGCCAGTCCAGTAGCACCTTAGAGACCAAAAAAGATTTCCAGGGTATAAGCTTCTCAAAGTTCTCTTTGTCGGATGACAGGTATCTTCTCTTTAAAGGTAAAGGTTTCCCTTGCTTTAAAGCCAGTTGAATCCAAATCTAGGGGGTGGTGCTCATCTCCATTTCCAAGCTGAAGAGCCAGTGCTGTCTGAAGACGTCTCCATTGTCATGTGGCCAGCATTACTAAATGCCGAGGCACATGGAACACTTACCTTCCCACTATTATCTACTTGCAATTTCTTGCTTTCAAACTGCTAGGTTGGCAGGAGCTGGGGGTCACAGATGGGAGCTCACTCTGTCTTGCAGCACTAGGGTCTGAGCACGCTTGCTTGCTTATGATTATTGGCTCATATCTATCAGGGGGCCCTGTATGAACTGAGTATAACTGTTTGGATTCCCGCCTGACCCCTCATTCCTGACACAGATTGTGTCGAACGATGACCCGAGTACTTTCCTCAATAAACTGAACCTTAATAAAGAAACGCTGTTGAGCTTAATTGTCTTGGGACTCTGACAGGAAGCAGACTTCTCACTGTTTGGAGTGTGGCTAGTCACTCCAGAGTGGTTATTTCTCCACTCCACTCCAGGGCTAAACAATATCCATCAAGGAGGGTAGGAGAGAAAAAATAAAAACACATGCTCCAGCTACAGGAAATTAGGAAGAAATCCCATCCCTCCTTCCTAGTAGTGGAAACAATCCCTTCAAACCAGATATGGGAGTACATTCTGCTTCTCTTGGGAATAGCTGGAGAGACAACAGTGAGTTTGACACCATTCAAACCTCCCAGTCCAATGGAAATACGTTCCCATCTCCCTTCCTCCCTCATGATTGGTCCATATCAAACTGATGTACCTTGACTTAAATGTATCTTTTCAATATTGCATTCAAAGAAAAGCCTTTTGAGCACCATTCTAGAATCCTTCTTTTCTTAGGTATTTTCCTTGTGAAGGTAAAGAATGCTGTTTATGTAATCTGGGTATGTCTAGAGAACAGAAGGGCATGTTATAATTTGATATCACTGCTGTCACCTTAAAATACAAAATATTGTCTGGGTTTGCTCGGACTTTCTCCACCAGATTCATATGCAGCAGCAGTCAAACTCAGCTTGCCTTTCAATCGTTCTCATGTTTCTCTCTCCTTGAGAGAAGAGTATGAGAACACATAATTTCACAATATATTTTTCTTTAAAATAAACAAATAACTGTGATTCCATGCTCAGCTATGTTTAGCAGCACAACTGAATTAGCGTGAAGGTTGCTATGATATACTTAGGTGACCTTAATCACTGTACAATCCGTTTCTCCATTCTTGCTCTTTAGAGAAAGAATGGAGAAGTCATGATGCTACATTTTTGTTAACAAGATTGGAAGCAGTAGCTAGGGGAGTAACAATTATTTCTTTTATTATAACTGGTTCCTTCCCAAAGGTACTCACCTGAGTCAAGAATGCTCCCTCTAAACTGTGGAGTCTTGTGAGCAAAAATTCTACTTTATGAGCTACTGGCATTAAAGTTGTGGGTGAGTGATTTGGCTACTGAATAAATTAGTTTGCTCTGAAGCCATCCTTCCTGAGCTAAGACAAAAATGTGTGAGCTGGAGGATAAAAAAACTGTGAGCTACCCCACATTATCTCAGCTTAGAGGGAACACTAGTCAGAGGGCCCTGATCTCAGGCTTATGAACTAAAAAGATAAAACACACATAGGAAAGGGAGGAGAGGGAAAATAGCAGAGAGATTAGGGTTTGCTTTGAATTTTACCTCACTGTCATTTGAACTCCCAAATACTGTCTCAGGCCACAAGGGAAGGCGGGATATAAATATGTTAACAAACAAAACTTGTTTCACTTTCATTCCTTCCTTGTTGAGCTAGACTTTATCTGTTTTGCTTAAGTTTTCCCTGAACTTTCCCCATGAAATATGAGTGCATGTGTGTTACATTTATTCAATTTATTTATAAAACCTCTTTGCCACCCCTTGAAGGAATCTTCCTGAAGCGAGTTACAAAATAAAATGAAGTCATCATCATCATCTGTGTGTAAAAAGAGGGCTCCTGTTTTCTCCTGACACGTTCCTGGGATGGGCAAAAACCAAATTAGATTCTGTCAAAGGGTGGTACATTCAGATTTATAAAGCCACAAATATTATCATGCTACTAGGGGCCAGCTCAGTACCTGAACAGAACTAAGAATTTTGGTGGGAAGAATCTTCCTCAGAGTGGGGAGAGTAACAGGGTGGCAGCATCACGATTCAAAAGGAAAACCCACAGCTAATTAGTCCCACCACAAAAATACAACAGTACAAGACAATATTTTAATAATTTGTGAGGGGGGGGAATTCTCATCAGAATTAGCATGGTCTCAGAAAACTAAGAAGGCACAGCGAGGTGGAGAGACAGAAGGAGCGTTTTCTGAGGAAAATCCTAGTCAGAGATAATGAAAACGATGATGATAATGAAAGCAACTAAGGGCAATTGCTTTCTTTGTTGGTTTTATTTTTTTAACATATATTTATTATATCTCTCTGTTGTAAGCCGCCCTGAGCCCTGCTTGCAGGGAAGGTCAGCCTAGAAATTTAATAAATAAAATAAAATATTTTTTTAAAAAAAATAGAACTGGAAAAAATAGAATCTGAGGGAGAGAAAGCCAAAATTGAAGCTGAGAAGGAACAGCAAATAGAACTAACAAAGAAAGAACCAGAGAGGGCCAAATTGAAAAAGAACAGCAACTTGAATTAGCCAAAATTCAGGCAGAACAAGAAAGAGGTAATTTGAAAAAGAGAACAAGAGAAAATTAAAATGGAACAGCAAGAGAGAGAAAGGGAAGCAAGAGGGAGGGGGGAAGCAGAGAGAGAACACAAAAAAGAAACATACCAGTTGAAAATGAAAGAAATACATTTAAGACCTGAACTATCCATTCCCCAAAGGAGGGAGGAAAGTTCCTTAATAGAACAGCAGAAACTTACCCGTTATCAGAAAGGTGATGACATGGAGCTGTGGAGGGCTTACTGAAATATATGCAAAAATGAGGGATGAAGAGACCTCAGACTATCAGTTATTTAAAGAGTCAGCATCCATTTTGGTCTGACAGCTGAACAAAGTAGAAAAATGTTCAGAGAAATTAAGAGAAATCCAGGAGAGACATAGTCTCAACTAGGCTGTCGTTTAAACAGAGCCATAAATAGACGGCTTGAAGGAAGCAACATAGAAACCTTCGAAGAACTGAAACAACTGATAGGATTAGTACAGTAACTACCATCACACCCCCTGACTAACAACATGTGTTAGTCACCTCTCCAGTAAATGCACTTAAAGTGAGTTGCATATCTATATGGCAACTAAACCACAAACAGGAACTAGGAGAGCAATGTTATTCTGTAGTAGAAAACAACAGAGAAACTTGTAGCAGCTTCCTGAGACATATAAAGTGGCCAAAGGCTTCTTGGACTAGAGCCTACTTTCCCAGATGCAGGATTATCAAAGGATTACAGAATTAAAGTATGTGAGTAGTGAAGTGCTTTGATCACTATGTGCTTTGCTCTCCTAAGTATTAGTATAATTGGAACCAGGGAATATGACATTTCAGGTATAACTACAAAAGGAGGGGGAACATGCAGTTTTCAGGATTGTTGGGTTCTGTTGGAGAAAAATAGTATTCATGCTTAGATTCTGACAGTACAAGCCTATCCATAATGATTTTGTCTCTTACCACCAGCAGATGAAAATATCTGGGCACACAAGCATCTAAGTACAAGTGTCATCCTGTGATACAGCATGTTACTAACATAAAGTGGCATTCCAGATTTCTCTGGAGTAGATTATATACACCTGGGTTGCATTTTTGTCTGGATCAATAACTTGGACGTATGTTACAAAAACAGTCTGCAGTCTTAGAATCACCCAGTGGTGCATAAATTGTTATGACAGTGGTTGTTGGAATATTTTCAAGAGTGATTTCCCCTCCATTGACTTCCAGTACTTTGGAGGACTTTAAACATGAGGTTTCTACACCCTGCACCCATCCAAGGGCTGGCACAAAATCTTCACTGGTTAAAAAAAGCAAAAAGAAAGGGAGGCAAAAGAAAAACTAGAAATGGGCAAAGTAACCAAGTTACTGGAGTGAATGGAAATGTTCAAACTGGGTTCTGGGGAACCTGGCTGTTTCCATCAAAAGCACAGATATGGTATTAAAATTGTTCTGCAGGAACTCAAAGATAGGTCTGTCAATGGGTTTTATTCTCAATGAAACCTCCCATCTTCAAAGACCTGAAAGTTTGTTAGTCAAATTGCCTTAATTTATTAATATTAGCTTGGGGAATTATGAATATTAATGGCAATAGGCATATAGCGTGGATCATGACCTGTGTATACTGGAGTCAGAATTCCCAAGAACCCAGGAATAGATACAGAAACTAGGTAGCTAAAATAATGATTTATTTACTAAATATTCTCAAGCATACAAACAATCATCAAGCATTCACACACACAATACAGAACTAAGAAAGCAGAGGTGATTGATAGCTAATAAGAGGGGTCAGTTATGGGGTGATACTACCTGTCCTTAAATGCAGAGGTCCATGAAGAAGAGATTTATGGCCCAAACCTAAAGGTTTGGGAGTGGACTGCCAGTTGGCATCAGGGCAGAGGCACACAGTCTGAGGCCATGTGCCTGGATGGATATAAACATTGGAAAACAATGCAGACCAATAGGAGGTCTCAAGGGGCTTATCAGGTGAAGACAAAAGATTACCTGGGCCAATGATGAGTCCCAGGGGTGCATGGCATCAGGATGGGCAAGGCCTAGATGTGACCAATGAGATCTCAGAGGGGCAGAGTCTGAATTAACAATAGAAGCCAGGTGTTGGATGATGGTACTGGGGCTAGCTAAATGGATTTTATGTCTATTGATGGTTCTGCCAAGGCAGTTGAATAGGATCCCAGATACAGACAAAGAATGGGAGATGGGTCCCTGCTTAGCATTAGGAAGGATTGTTAATAATTTGAATGTTCGATTGGTTTATCTTAGTATCCTGAGGGATGGAGCAAGGAAGGACAAGTACTGAGACAATTCATCCATAGTCATGGGATCACACAAAAGAGCTCAGTGAGGTTCTGGAGACAGGAGGGGTATTCGTCACGTGGCCTCTGAATAGCCATTAGAAATGTAGATGTGTTACCTGGTGGAACTGCCATTGTTTCATATGCATATCTTCCTAGGTGGGGGAGAAGACTGGAGGTTTGCTCTGAGGGTTGCCTTGTTGCCACCTGAAAATGGAGACCCTGTTTCCAGAGCTATGGCTTGCTCTGTGTTTCAGAACCAGGAGTGCCTTTCTTGGCCTGAGTTTTGTGGGTCTCTGGTTCAGGTTAGAAAGTGGGGTGCCCCTGCTATTGGGGCTACCCGAGAGTACAGGCAGTGCCTCTGGGCAACAAGCTGAACACTGACTGCTGGGAAGGATGGAAGAGTATTTATGAGAGGGCGTGGCTTCTGTTGATTACTTGCAGGATTTCTGAAGGCATCTGGTTGGTTGAGTGTGAATTTGAGGCTGGATTTGAACCCAGGGCTCCCAGATTCTAGTTTGGCACTCTAATCTCTACACTACACTAGTTCTTTCTCTGTAAGAATTGCAGCATTTATGCTTGTATCTGATAAATTTGAAAGTGTGCAGGCAAAGGGAGGCTGGGTAATCTCTGATGTCACAGGGAGCTTGGGTAAGATTTACAGTGGTCAAAGGGGAAGGCTGTAGTACCCTGCCTTTCCCAATGACTATCAGGAGCAGAATACATTTTCAGCCAAGTCAAATAAATGCACTGTAGCATAGTAATTAGCTCTTCTAGTTCTGTAATTTGGGATAGTCCTATTTTGATGTTTTTTCTCCAAGTGCAATGTATGCTCAGTTCTTCTTAAAGGTTGTCTTGGAAATGATCTGGATTTATAAAGCCTTGTTCTATTCCACAGGGCACCTCAGTGAAGACCTAGATTATTTATGTTGTCTTTAAGCCAATTCATTCCATTCAACCACATTCCTCTTAAAGAGCACTGGCTGAGGCATATAGCCAATGGTTTGTTCAGCAAGGTACCAACTAGCTTCCTTTAATGAGTAGCTGAATAATGCCATAGCTTCCTTACTTCTGCCAGAGCTCTGAGAATTCCTACAGCTGAGGTGACTGATTCAATTTAGTAGTTCGTACATTTCTGAATGTCTCATAAATACATTTATAAGATCTCCTTTGCAGTATCTCTCTCTCTCTCTTTCTCGCTCTGTGACTTTCTATTTCTCTTTTGCATTCGACTGTCCTGCACTGACATGGTGGGTATGAACAGACCACAAAGCATATCTGATTATTTCACTTACCTGAATCATTATCAAGATGACATGCAGTGAGAACCCCACAGATCGCTTGAGAATTTATTAAAGAGTGCCGCAGTATTTGACAATATGCCCCTAGCAAGGAAATCCTTCCGAGAACATCTAAAGTCACCAAAAACAACTACAGACATGAAATGGAAAACAGCTGATTTAAACAGCACTGCACAGGGGAAAGAAGGGAGAAGATATACGTATTCTGGTACACACTGTTCCACTTCGTAGCAGGAAGCAGCAATGCAGAGAAACCTACACACCTTTCTGAGGTGTTTCCTCCACCATTACCTGCCCCATGTTGTCCTTTTAATCCCAACAATGGGAAACTCCGTTCATATGAAAATATTTTCCTAGATGGAGAAGGGGGGGGGCATCTCTGACCAATGAACTCTTTGGAAAGCACTATTGGGCTCTAAGAAATTTTCACTGATGCTACGCTTCTTTTAAAAATGTAGTGGAATCACATTGTATAGATTTGTGCACAGGTGAGGGAACTGAATGAGATCAGGACCATAGTACTGGGGTTGGAAAGTTAATACTCCCTCCCACATTATTTGATCCATTGAAATCCCTTGCCCGAAATCACTGTTAGCTGCAGGAAAAAGGCATTTATATTGTATTTGTCTTTTCCACTGCTGAAGCCAATAGCAGCTTGTCGAGGGGCAATTTTGGTGGAGAAAATATCATGGGGGGAACGGTTAAACCCTACTCCCCTAGCACTGCTGCTTCTATTAATGTTCTAATGTGTTGTTTGTCCCAATGCACTGCCTTTGGAAATCCTCTTGCAGTGAGGGCAATACCTTCCCTCCAGTCATAACATTGGGGAGGGGCAGCACTCACCGACAAGGATGCTGACAGGGGGGACACAATATGTCTCCATACACAGGGCCTACAGGCATGCTCAGTAACCCTGGGTATTCCTTGCAATATGTGACCCTTGCCATTATAACAGCAGACATTTTTCCTGTCAATGCCCCCCCCCATTTCACCCTCATTCTTATTTCACATTCTTATTGCAACTGACCCAAAGGCTTTCAAAAAGAGAGGTGTCAAGAAGACTCATCAAAGAAATAAATGCCCATAAAGTTTGGAATGCTCACAGCTCAAGCTAAAGAGTTTTATTTTCTGCTTGACTCCTGGGTCTGTTCACGCAAGTGAGGAGAGCTGATGTGCATGGCCAGATATTTATAGTGTGACTCTGCCCCAAAGCAATTCCCCATAAAGGTAAATTTGACTGAATACTTCATTTGACCTCTGTGCATTTCTGATTTCTGTGGCGTGCTCTTTTGTTGCAGTGCACTGCTCAGTGGAGAGGAAATGTTGAAGTTGCAGGGAAACTTCTTTTCAATTTACTGTCTTTCCAAAACCTTTGGCTGCTCTCAGTTTAAAAGAATTCTCTGTGTGTCAATATTCTCAAGGAAAGGCTGCGAGAATGTTTGAAAGTACAAAGAGAGGTAAGAGGGGATTATGCTACTGGGCAACATCCGTATCCCTGAATGCAAGGCAGCTTGAAAATCATGGAGGGTGATGCTTTTGCCTTTTACAAGTGCCAAAAGAAAAGTCAAAAGACC
>NW_015171551.1:408491-430843 GCF_001447785.1 Gekko japonicus
AAAATATCTCGGTTGACTCCATCTAAGCCCAGCATTCTATTTCCAGCAGTGGCTGATCAGAAGCCTCTAGGGAATGTAGATGCAGGACAAGAAAGATCATACCTACCCCTTGTTGATTATAATATCCTTGTACATGTTGCTAATGTAAAACAAACAAAAAAAACCCTCCAGTTGCAATATCATGTCAGAATCCACTTGATATATCTTTGCAACATCTGCTCAGAGGAAGATCAGAAGTCAGATGATTGATTTCTGACATCCACCTATCTTTCCTGTCTCTTCTGAGTTTGAACTGTCCTCTTCCTGCTCTTCTTTTGTATAGCCAAGATTTCCCAAGAACCAAACCTTGGTACATCTCCACCATAGTTTATTCATAGCAAGATGAGTCAAGTTGCTTAATCTATGATATATCCTGCCAACGAGCTGATGGAAGTGGAGGGTTATCAGGTTTCCAGGGACTTTGTTCTGTTTCCTGATCCAGCACTCAGCCTCAGTAGTGACAGCTGTTGAAAATGAGAAAGTAAACTTAGATAGATGGATGGAGAGACAGATAATGACTAAACTCATAGTTTTCCATTTCAATTTTCTGACTCAATGCTCCAGAAGTGAGAGACAACATCACCATGTTCCTAAACACTTGTTGGAAAAGAATGCTTGGAATTTAGCTGGTGATGCTATGAATTGACTTGTGTTAAGATTTGAACCAGGAATCTTTTGAGAGACAGTGCAGTGTAGGGGTTAGAAACTTGCACCAGGGAGAATCTGTGCATATGCCATCAGCTTCGCTGGATGATCTTGAGCTAGGCACTTTAGTGGCCAAACCTGCCTCGAGTTGTGATGAAGGTAACATGAGATATACATGAGATATACCTTTTCTATATATGCCATTCTGTGTTCCTTAGAGGAAGGACAGAATGTAAATGTAAGAAAGGACTCCAGAGTGGAAGCTAGTATTTTCATCTCAAGTCCTAGAATGGCTTCATCCCTAGGTAGCCCATTTGTGTTGGGTCTCTGCACAGGCAAAAGGTGTTTGCTAGCCTTGTTTCAAAAATATTCATGTTCTTTTGTTATTTTCTCTTTGTTCCCTCTTCCACTGTCATATTTCCTATCCATTTTCCTTCCACGATGCCTCCTTACTTATGCCAGCTACAGCTTTCTGGAGCTAGATGCATCTAACCCATGCATGCAATATTCTCATATGCAGATATGATATTCCCGCTGGAGGCAAGATTGGAGAGTGACTTAAATCTCTTTAAGTTAATGGTACTTAAAAGGGTATGAAAAAGTTATGTTGTGGTGCTTCCCCATGTGCTTCTTTCCCACTGGATAGCTAAAATGATGAGCATGCCTCTAGGCTGAGCTCCCATTCCTGGTAGGAGCAGATGGGCCAAGCATATTGGGTCACTGGTGGGCCTTCTGTGTGAACTATGGCAGATGTGCAGTTTTGCCAATGCTTGATGCCCTTCCCCGATGTTTAACCCCTTGATACTGCAATGCTCCCTGTCCTGATCCAAGCTTGCATAGGCCACCTCACTGGATCTGACTCCTTTCCCAATGCAGATAGGATTTGTTTTGATTATGTTCTTCTAATGTATTCTGTTTGGCTCTATAGGCAAACTCAGTTCAAACATTTTATAAACGTTGGTCTCTGTCCTCAGCTGAAGGGGTGCATGAGATAAGTCAACACTAGTTGGTGTTACTGTCAGCAATGATTTTGATTAATAACTTGTCTTATAGGCAATGAATCAAGTAATCACTGGATTATAAACATTTGGTTTTGTAACTGGGCAGCATCTCAGAATGTGGTTTACCATGCCACATGGGAAGGTTATACTGCTGTTAGAGGATGGAAAATAAACCACAGTTTAAAGTCCCCCTTGGGCACAGTATAGAGTTTTGTTGGATCCTGGCCATATAAGTGGAAGCAGCCTCTCTGAAATTCACAGGCAAATATCCAGCCAGATTTAATTTCCCCCACCTGCTGCAACAGAGTAGCCCATCAATGATAACCCAAAGGAAAATAACTGTGTAAGAGACATAGATAAATGATCCACTAATCCGATTCTACATTGCCTATAAGAATGCTAAGAAGTTGTCATTGCTGCATGATTTTAACCAGTAACCAAAGCTATTTTCCTGTACCTGGGTTTTATGTAAATCCCAATGTAAAAAGACTCTCTGACAATATAGATTTTCGTAGGAAAACCGCTTTGTTCTGTTAATTCTCCTTTGCATGTGTGTTACCCAACTTATTTTTCTGAAATCTGTGGTGTTTCCTTTATGCCACTTAAGAACTGCATTCCCCAGGATGAAAACACACAATGTAATGGCAGGCTTTTGAAGGGCTTTTGTTCATCTCGATATTAGCACCTACTTACATCATTAAAGTCAAGCCGATTATGGGGGGGGGGAGAGAAAGAGTACTCACTCCTCACTGCCACCACCCACCATTTTCAATAGTATATATTTACCTCCTATTCTTATGTTAATGAAATGCTTGCACAGCTGCTAAACTCAGCACTGGAAGATTATAAACCGGGTGTCATTTTTTCAAGAACCTCAGGGAGAGCAACACATCTGGTCTAGAGCTAGAAGAAAGCTGTCAAATCAAATAATTTTTGGGGTGCTCTTTCATTCAGGAAGTGAGGACATGGCCTCCAAGAGAAGCTTCTATTATCTTTAAAAATAATTCTAAATAGATCAATTCATTATAGTTTCAATTTGCTTACCTGGTTTTAATGAAGTGCCTGGAAATTCTCATTTCACTCAAATCTTGCAAACTGATGAAAAAGGGAGATGACCTAGATTGCAAAACCACACCAGAGGCTCTATGCTTGTGAGACTCACATGACCCCAGACAGCCAATCCCATTCCAATATCATCTATATAGCTTTGAGATTGAAAGCATTGCTCTTGATAATATCTGTCTAGGTAATGCCACTAAAGGAAGTAGGGATAATTTCAGATTTCATATCCCTCGTGTTTCAACCCCCAAATCCACATTTCTATTTTGTTTCTCTCTCATGCAAATCAAAACTCTGTTTTTTAATTTCCACACCATTTTCTTTTTTCATTCCATCATTTTACCTTTCTGTCTCTACATCAATCAATTTCATCTGAGCATCAGTTAACCAGCATTACACATTACAGCTATATTATGCATATATTTATGTATGTTTATTTAAAACATTTATCAGCTGCCTTTCTTTCTTGTAGAGTTCAAGGCAGATTACAATATAAATAAAATCCATACAATGGAAAACATAAAAATACATAAAGGCAAAATTTAAAGTGAATTTAATCAAATGCAGTCCTAAATAAAACCATCGTCAGCTGCCTCCTGAAGATCAGAAACGAGGGGGCCAAACAGACCTCCCTGAGTAGGTTGATCCATAATTGTGTGGCTATCACCAAAAAGGTCCTCCAGCCAGCAGCACCCAAGGATCTGTGATCCTGGGTAGAGCAGTTGTCTGGGATACAAATGGCATCCCAACCTATTCTTGCCAGACTCTGAGAAGTGGGTACCTTCACCTTGTGCCAGTTTGGTGTAGTGGTTAAGTGCGCTGACTCTAATCTGGGAGAACTGGGTTTGATTCCCCACTCCTCCACTTGCACCTGGCTGGATGACCTTGGACAAACCATAGTTCTGGCACAATTGTTCTTGAAAAAGAGCAGTTTCTACCAGAGCTCTCTCAGCCCCACCTACCTCACAGGGTGTCTGTTGTGGGGAGGGGAAGGGAAAGGCCACTCTGTAAGTTTGTAAGCCATTCTGAGACTCCTTTGGGTAGATAAGGGGTATAAATCCAATCTTTTCTTCTTGTGCCAGGCCCATATGCTCAGTGGGGCCTAGGAGGTCCCAGCACCCCCACCTGTTTGCCAGGCACCTCCACCAATCACCTGGAGAAGGAAGGGTAAGGAGGAGGCCTTTCTGCCTTCATTGATCATCTGAGTGGGCTTCTAGTTTCATTCTCACCTTTTTTTAACTCTTGCATTTACACGCCAATTTGCTGCTATCCATTGATCTTACAAGCCACATGATCCAGTTTCAGCTCTGCATATGTGTCTGGGCCCTGAGTGGCCCTCCTAATGGCTACCCCCTACCCTCTTTTTTACAATTTTAAAATAACAATAAAAAGTCACCATAATCAACAAGGGAGTGCAAAGAACCATTAAATAAAGATAGCAATACGTAAGGCCTATTCCACTACCTACCGTATATATAAAAGCTTATCTCTCCACTGTGCTAAGGTGCCCCATTAACAAAAAAAATATGCACCCTGATCAAAATATTTCTGGGTACACCCTGCTTTATGCCCATATGAATGTGTCCAACTATTAGGATCTGTTCAAGAGGTCTTACCAAGGGTTCTATGTGCATGTGAGGGCTTGATCTGTGGGTACATGAAAACAGTGCTTTTTTTTTTTAGTTATAGTGAAATAACTAAAATTGAAATGCAGACCTAAGCAGACTTACACCCTTCTTAGCCCATTGACTTCAATGGACCTAGAGAAGTGTAACTCTGCTTAGGATTGCATTGTCAGAGAGGGCTGCCGTGCTAGAATAGTTGTATATTTAAAGGGATGTCTTAAAGTCTTCTGCTGGTTCTGCCAAGCCCTTTAAAAATGGAGCAAATGATGATGAATGTTTTTGACCAATAAGAATGTATTGAAATGTAGGTTCTTGGGATATCAGATCTATAATAATTGCTTTATTGGCTTAGCTGTTTCTAATTTGTTTAATTTTAAACCACTTCGAGTATTTTTAATAGAACAACAGTGTCAATATTTTGTTTGTGGAGTAGCCCTTTTGATGTATATCTCCATTAGACACATAAATGCCAGAAACTGCTACATTACATACTCTGGAAATAAATAGGGATTTTTTTAAAAAAAATACTTTTGTCTCCTTAGGAGTCACTGTCTTGGTTTTTCCCCATCATTTCTCTAAGGATTTTTAAAAAAATTACTTCTGTCTCCTTAGGAGTCACTGTCTTGGTTTTTCCCCATCCTTTCTCTAAGGATTTTTAAAAAAATTACTTCTGTCTCCTTAGGAGTCACTGTCTTGGTTTTTCCCCCCATCCTTCCTTTAAGGAGCTCAGGGTGGCATACAAGGTTCCCCCTCCTCAATTTTGTCTTCTCAACAACCCTGTGAAGTAGATACCTCAATTTCTCTACCTGCTGCTCAGGAGAAGCCGCACAGAACTCCTGATTGCATCATTGGGAGACACCGGTCCTGGTCACACGGAGGGTTTTGGCCCGAGAGAGGGATGGATCGGGGTTGCAGCAAATGGGCGCGATCTCACTGCAACATCTGGGAAGCAGCGCGCACCCGTCCCCGATCCATTCCTAACCCCAGAAACCTCGCAGCAAAAAAAGAACCACTGACAGAGGTGGTCTTACCTGAACGGCCGCGGCAAGCGTGGCTGTGGGATCGCCGGCACATCCTTCTTCCAGCACATCCCTGACTCCTGGATGAACTGCGCATGTGGACGCATGCGCAGTCGGCTGCCTTAGTCTCCCAACTGTGGCTTCCTCCCCGGCATCTAATCGTGCTGGGGAGCAACGGCGCCATGGCTCAGGGGATCCGTGTGATCCCGCTGCGGCATGTCTATTTTGGTGCGGCTTCCAAAAGCCGCACTTTGGTCGCACATTTTCCCCCCTGTGTGGCAGGGGCCTAAATCTTTCATTCTTCTCCTAAGTGCATGCTGGCAATTGTAGTGCCTGGAATGTTTGATAGTTAATGTCAGACATTCTGGGAACTATCACCCCCAGAAAGAACTCGGGAAGAAAGAACAGGTGCCTAGTGCATTCTGAGAATTTAATTCTCAGAACACCTGATAATTAATGTCAGGCATTCCAGGAGCTTTAATTGCTAGAATGCACTAGGGAAAGGAATTAGAAAAGTAAGATGACACTGCAAGGTCTTACGCTCCACTCTCCTATGTCCTTTTACCACCACACTGATTCCCAATAATGGGGAAGATCAGTTTGGAGGGTGGGATAGAAAAGGAGAATGGGAGAGGGAATTCTTGTTTAGATTTTGTATCTTGTTCCAGGATTGTGCTATATGAGCTAGAGGAATTAGGCAGCTGGAAAGAAGTAGCTCATTTTGAAAACAGGTTTCCTGAGGTACCGGAAGCTGCTAAAAGAGTAGGGACTATTAACATCCCTAGTTGGAAGCCCCTTGAATACCATTTTAATAGTTGAAAGTTGAAATACAGTTTCCCTAAATAAAGGAATAAGAAAGTTGTCTTTGGATCCACAACATTCAAAAGCAAAGAAAGAACATAATAGGCCAATCAGGGCCTGAGTGGAGCTGTCCATGGTGTTTAGTTATTTTACAGAGGTCACTATCAGCATGACTCATTTGATGTTCCTGTGCTCAGATTAAGGGCCGTCCTTTCTTTCCACCGTGCAGAATTATTATTGTCACTTTATTTCTCAACAGAAGTGTGTGATTAAAGAGCTTCATGGGGATATAATTAATCCCCAGATGCCCTCCAACTGGTGGAAGAAGTTATTAATAAAAACATAAGACTACACTGCTAGTTTGAACCAAATGTCCATGCAAGTCAGCAATTTGTTCCCTTCAGTGGACAACAAAATGCCTCTGAATACACTTTTCTTAGGGGGGGTTGGGGGGTGTTCATAGCATCTGATATTATGGATAGTGGTGCTGTGAGCCTTATGACAGGCAAGTTTATCAAGTGGACATAGCATGACAGTGATCACCTGTCAGTCAAACCTTGGATCTCCTGCAACACAATGGCCAGTCTCAGGGAGCTGCCAAATAGCTCTGCAGCTGCACAATGGCTACAGTGATCCAGCTACACTTCCTTCTGCCTTACAGGCCACCCCCACATTTGTACAGCAAGCTTATTCACAGTTTCTCCTATGCTGGCTGCTGAGAAAAGATGGCTATGTAAATATTGTGTGTGTGTTTTATTTCTGTGATTTACTTGGGAGTTTTACATTTATGTTGCCGTGGGTTAAAATGTAAGCCTCTAGAGTAAGAAGGAGGGGGCCTGGATGGGTGATTGAAATGTGTTATGATTGGGTGGTAACTGTACCCTAGAAGGCAGTGTTGACTGGTTTGGGGACAGAAAGGGTTTGTTCATATGTGTGGGAAGAGAGCTGAGGGGCTGACGAGTATACTGTGGAGTGTGAGCAAAATCTGTGTTCTTTGTGGAAGTTATGAGCCCAAGTGACAAGTGACGAAATAAACCTTTATGGATAGGCCTATTTAAGGAACTTAAAGGAAAGAAGAACTCTCTACCCATCTGGAACCATTACTTTTTTGAACTTTACTGAAACTGTAATGCTGTTATACTTCTAAACACACTCTTTTAAGAGAAAACAGCTGTTGTACTTATTGTAAAGGATCTCCCTTTACCTCAGAGCCATCCCCCATATGCTGACCATTTGGTGACTCTGCCAAATATAACTAAGACATCTTGTTCTTTGAGTCCAAATAAGAAATAGAAAGTGATAGCATTTGGTAGCAGTGAAAATAAGTAGGAAACAAGTAGGAAGGCAAGGAGTCAGCATAACACATTTTACCTCCAAACACTGCAGAGAGGTGTTATGATGACATAACCCACTTCTCTCCCTCAGAGGCAAGGTTTTTCTTTCCCTTTCTGACTGAGCAGCCCTATTTATTGATTTTCTTCTTTTCTGAAGAGCTATGACTGCCCCACCCTGTCATAATATGAACTTTTGCTGCTGGCTCAGCCCAGGATCCTGAGGGTTGAGATCTTCCTTTAACTTAACCCACTGAAATGGCACTCAAAGCTTTTTAATGTTCAAAAATAACAAAATGTTTTATTCAATGTAGAGGGGAATGGTCAGGTGAAATCAGGGGTAAAATTCCTGAGGTAAATCAATATAAGGGCAGACTACAGTTCATATGTTTCAAGCAATTGAGAGTTTCTTAAGCTTTTCACAGTGACTTTTAATTTTTAAAATGAGAGGCTTTTTTTTCAATGTTTCCCAAACACTCCAGTATACTTTCTTAAGTGTATGTGGCTCTTTTGGTTTCCAGAAGGCAGGGATACTCTGTCCAGTATCCAAACCACTAAACCCACCAGTACTTTTCTTGAGTTTTAACTGACTTCTTAAGATTTAAAAGGATGTTTCTAAGCACACCAGACCAGGGATCTCTCCACTCTTTAGAGCTGTCTCCCTGTTTTAACTGGGTAGGGAAATTCTTCTCTCACTAGATCTACCCCCCTTTCTGGACAGAACAGAGTCTTCACCTAACTACCCACTCCTCCTAATAACCTCCACAGTTCTCCATCTGTGTTAAACTGCTCTCAGTCAGGGTTAAGCACAAATCCTGTCAGTACTAAACTTTTCTCTGTCACAGCTAGACTCAAATTCATCAGTACTAGACTCTTATCAGGGTTGAATTCAGACTCCTCTCTTCTCAGCATTCAGCTTTCAAGTCTCTCTCTCCTCAACTGATGCTAACCAATCAATTTCCTTGGAGCAGCTGGCTTTATGAGGAATTAAGCCTTCACAGTCCATTACCTGTTTAAACAGCACTTATAGGATTTTAAAGTGCAGTCTGTCACAGGTGCCTTTACAGGTGTTACATATGAGGGACCTCAGAAAATTGCAAAATGTTACAGCAGGTCAAAGTGGGAAGTAGGACTTCATTGTAGGATGGCATATATGCATGATACACCAGCAATTGCGTTGCCCTGTACCATGCTGTTGGGATGAATGACCCAATGAACAGTGTAGATACCCTCCTTGGAAGCAGAATATTCCATTGAGGTGTTAAGTCCCTGCTCACAACTAGTAGGCAAGGTGTAGGCCAAGCTTTTGAGACTATAAGTGATGCACTACCACTATTCATGGCAGTTCCATCTGTCATTGTTGTGTCCAAATAATAATTAAATATAAGAATGCAATTTATTAAATTTATGTCTTGCATTTCTTGCATCATGGAACTCAATGTGGCATACATTGGGTTCCCAGCTAGATTCAAATCCAGTAATGCCTTAGAGACCGGCAAGATTTTCAGGGTATGAGCGTTCAAGAGTCAAAGCTCCCTTCCTCAGATATGAGTTAGAATGGAGATCTGAGTCCTTGTATCCCAGTCAGACGATGGTAGGGATGTTGCAGAGAGGGAACTCAGGATGCAGAGGTACCATATACATTGTAATCAGTTAGAATGGATATCTTGTATCCCAGTCAGAAGATGGTAGGGATGTTGCAGAGAAGGAACTCAGGATGCAGAGGTACCATATACATTGTAATCAGCATGATTAAAGCAGAGGGGAAATACTTGGGGGCAGAAAATTAGCAACTGTAGTCAGATAAGAATCTTATGTCCCTGTTCAGCCTGGGGAGATCCATTGTTCTAAACTTGTGAATGAGCTCAAGTTCAGGTATCTTACATTTCAGTCTCTCCTTGAAATGTCTCTGTTTGGGGACTGCCACTCAAATAGGAACACACACACACCCCGGGATGAATAAGGACATAGTTTGGCATAGTGGTTAAGAGTGGTGGACTCTAATCTGGAGAACCAGGTTTGATTCCCCACTCCTCCACAAGCAGCCAGGTGGGTGACCTTGGGTCAGTCACAGTTCTCTCAGAGCTGTTCTCTCAAGAGCTTCATCAGCCCCACCTACCTCACAGGGTGTTCGTTGTGGGGAGAGAAAGGGAAGGAAATTGTAAGCTGCTCTGAGACTCCAAGTGAAAGGTGGGGTATAAATCCTCCTCCATGTCAGCTATGCTCACGTACCATGAGAGACTCTTGTTTCTCAGCTTTTGCCACCTAACGGTTTTCTAACTTCACCCATGTAGGGGAGGGTACCTAATTGGCCCATGCCGGGGGGGGTGCATACGAATACCCTATATCCTAATCGGTTCTGTTGGTTGCCGCCATTCTTAACAGTGCCTATGTTACTGCATCTATAGCTTTGCAATAAAAGTATAACCATTCATAAATGTGTGTACTTCGTTGTTAGCTGTGGGTTCTGACACTGCTCCTCCTTTAACTTTCTGCCCCCAAATGTTTCCCCTCTACTCTAATCAAGCGAAATACAACGTGCATTGTACCTTCTTAAATCCTTGAAATTTTAACACATTTCCTCAATAAGGTAGATAACCAGTTATTTCCTTCTCCTTTGTGATATGTCCATAAATATAGCTGAGTCCACAAATATGGTTGAGTTTCAGTTGATGGGCTGCAGCTGTCAAGTAGATCATTCCTTGCTATGGATTAAAATAAATAAATGAAAGGCTGAGTATGCCTCGATGGATGTTGAACCAAATCACATTAATGGTCTACACATACTGTCAAATTTGCCTTAATAGTCACTTCTGGGATTAAAAGACAGCATACACATGCACACACACACACTTTGTGAGTGGAGAGAATCAGGGACTTGTTTTCCCTAATGGCAGCCCCTCATGACTCATGGGAAGTCTCTTTTGAGGTCTTTCTAACCTTTCCCAGGTGCTGCTACTGAGAGGAGCTGAAAAGCTTCCTTGTATGAGCAGGATACATGGTGTTTGGGATCCTGACCACCAACAGCAAACTGATATTTAAAGAAAGACACTTATATTTTCATTCTAAGAGGCATTTACAAAGCAAAAGGGGTAGGAAAAAGCCATTTTAAAATCAAATCTTTGAACAAATGTAAGCTCACACTTCATTTATACCCCACCATTCTCTCCAATGAGGACCAGAAGCAGCTTACATCATTCTCCTCTCCATTATATCCTCACTGCATCCTTGTGACGTAGGTCAGGCTGAGAGAGTATGACTGGCCCAAGGTAACCCAGCAAGCTTCTCTGGAAGAGTGGGGTTTTGAACATGGGTTTCCCAGATTTTAGGCCAAGACTCTATCCGCTACACCATGACACAGAAACAGAGCACTCTTATTCAGAGTTAGCACAAATGAAACCAGTTGGTTTCAGTGAACTTTAGACTGGAGTAGCTCTGCATAAGATTGTACTGAAAGTGTGTGCAGAAAACATTTTGGCATCAAGTTGTGTTTGCTGTTGCTTTGACAACCAGATCAGGGAAAAATTATTTCTGAGCAAAAAAGAAAAAAGAAAAAAGAAAAAAAAGTAATGTACAGAAAATTCTGTTGGATGCATTCAGCCCAAACAGCCATAAAACTAGGACAACATCATGCTCAAATCAATAAAAATGAATTATTTTTATGTAGAAATACAATTAGGTGGTGAAGTGTGATGTGTAGGAGTGTGGCAAAAATAGGAATCTGTGGGGCTGAATGCAGCAACTTGGAATTCTGTTTAAAGATACTGAGTTTGTGAGCTGCATCTGTTTGCATTAGATTGTAACCACTGGATGCAGTGTCCAAAGATTATTCCATTAAAGCAGTACATGAACTTCAGCCTTCCTAACCATGATAGCTCTTGACTGAGTATGCTCGTTCACCCTCCAGTTTAGTTCACATCCTGTTCACCAGTTGAGGATAGGAACCCCATTTTTCAACAATTGCTTTGAATGTTCATTGACCTGTTAGTGGCTGTTTTGCAGGTTGTTTTGCTGTATACCTTACTAATAATGCAGTATGGCACAATCGGCTTTTTATGCATGCATGTTCTCACACAGCCTGATTTGAGTTCTAGCCCCACCCATCCTTGCTGCTGGACTATTCCATTCAGCAGGCTATTGTTTAAATAGACAATTAAATCAGTCACAAATAAGGATGGGGATGGACCAGTCCGTGGACTAATTTTGTGATGAATTGGGCCCCGGTTCATGATCTGTTTGACCAGTCTGTGCATTTGCAGTTTTAACAGACTGCCCACACAATACCAGTGAGCTCAGGATAATAAATGTCTCCTGAGCTCACTGGTGTTATACCACAGTGGAGGCACAACCTAGAAGTGGGCTTGGAAAGCATTTAAATGCCTTCTGAACCAACTTCTGGGTTGCACCCATCACGGACTTCACAAACCACACTGGTTTGTAAACCAGCAAAATCTGTGGAAGTTCATGGTTCATGAAATTCACAAACCACATAAGAACATAAGAGAAGCCAATGCTGGATCAGGCCAATGGCCCATCTAGTCCAACACTCTGTCACACAGTGGCCAAAAATACCAGGTACCATCAGGAGGTCCAGCAGTGGGACCAGGACACTAGACGCCCTCCCACTGTTGTCCCCCCCAAGCATCAAGAATACAGAGCATCATTTGCCCCAGAGTTCCTATCTATACCTTGTGGCTAATAGCCACTGATAGACCTTTGCTCCATATGTTTTTTTCTAATTCCCTCTTGAAGCTGTCCATGCTTGAAGCTGCCATCACTTCCTGTGGCAGTGAATTCCATGTGTTAATCACTCTTTGGGTGAAGTACTTTCTTTTATCTGTTCTAACCAGACTGCTCAGCAATTTCATTGAGTGCCCACAAATTCTTGTATTGTGAGAAAGGGAGAAAAGTACTTCTTTCTCTACCTGCTCTATCCCATGCATAATTTTATAAGCCTTGATCATGTCACCCCTCAGTCATCATTTCTCCAAGATAAAGAGCCCCAAGTGCTTTAATCTTTCTTCATAGAGAAAGTGTTCCAACCCTTTTATCATTCTAGTTGCCCTTTTCTGAACTTTTTCCAATGCTATAATATCCTTTTTGAGGTGTCGTGACCAGAACTGTAAACAGTATTCCAAATGAGGTCACACCATCAATTTATACAGGGGCATTATGATACTGGCTGATTTGTTTTCAATTCCCTTCCTAAAAATCCCCAGCACTGCCTCAACATTTTCAGTGAGTTATCTTCTATGACTCCAAGATTTCTCTCTTGGTCAGTCTCCACCAGTTTGAACCCCATCAATGTGTATTTATAGTTAGGATTTTTGGCCCCAATGTGCATCACTTTGCACTTGGCCACATTGGACCCCATTTGCTACATTGACACCCACTCACCCATCCTCGACAGATCCCTGTGAAGTGCCTTACAATCCTCCCTGGTTTTCATCACCCTGAACAATTTCACACCATTCACAAATTTAGCCACTTCACTGCTTACTCCCAACTCCAAATCATTAATGAACAAGTTAAAAAGCAGTGTACCAAGTACTGATCCCTGCGGTACCCCACTGCTTACCACTCTGCACTGTGAAAATTGCCCATTTATACTCTCTCTCTGATTCCTATGGATTAGCCAGTTTTTGATCTACAAGAGGACTTGTCCTTTTATGCCATGACTATTGAGCTTACTTAGGAGCCTTTGATGAAGAACTTTATCAAAAGCTTTCTGGAAGTCAAGGTAGACAACATCTATTGGGTCCCCCTTGTCTACATGTTTGTTCACCCCCTCAAAGAACACAAACCTCCATGGATCTCCATTTTTCTGGTTTATGCCCATCCCTAGTCACAAATAATATCAGTTGTAAGTAAATCCTGTGTTTCAACAAAATGCTACCTTTCCATCTAGCGGTGGTAGTGGCCAATGTTCATTTTGATCAGCACATGATAAGCACCAAGAAACCATAAAAAGCTCCGACTTTTGAATTAAGCTGTGGTAGTCACAAAATTTGTTAAAATTCGTGGCCCTGTTGGCACCACAGCTGATGCCCAGCTTCAGCAGGCAGTAGGGACATGAAGGCAGAAATTCACTAATAAAGACTGAATCTCAACAACACCCATTTATAAACACTGGAAATGCTACTAACCTGAACACTATTGTAGTGACACTCAGGAGCCATATAGATCACTGGATCCAATGGAGGCCAATAGACAGAATAGTCAATTTGGAACCAGGTCAACATGGGTTCAAATCCCTTCTCCATCATGGATTTATTAGCTGTTTAACCTATATTATTATTGTTGTCTTTACTGTTTTTTGCAACCAGAATCATAAATAGCAAACCCTTATCCCACAATAAACTTTGTTTCACAGGAAAACATGGAAGAATTTTAAGGTTGCTACTGCAATAGTTGTCATGTGATTTGACAACAGCTGCTAGAAATGTTGTCATTTAGCCTCTTTCTTTGCCAGCATAATGAAAGAAAGGTTGACTTATCTGCCATAGAACAAAAGTTTGAGTCCAGTGGCACCTTTAAGACCATTTTTTTAAAAAATTCTGGGTATAAATTTTTGTGCACATGCACACTTCTTGACTTCTTATCTGAAGAAGTGTACATTGAAACAAAAGCTTATACCCAAAATTAAACTTTGGCTGTGGTCACACACACTAAATAATCCACTTTCAATCCACTTTCAGTGCACTTTCCAACTGGATTTTACTGTGTGAACTGGCTAAATCCAGTTGGAAAGTGCACGGAAAGTGGATTGAAACTGGATTATTTAGTGTGTGTGAGCACAGTCTTTGTTAGTCTTACAGGCAGTATTCCCTCTACGCTGAGTTAGTGTGAGCCAGCTCACAGTTTTTTAGCCTCCAGCTCACAGATTTTTGTCTTAGCTCAAGGAGGAGGGCTCCAGAGCAAACTAATATATACAGTAGCCAAATTGCTCGCTCACAGCTTTTAATGCCAGTAGCTCACAAGGTAGAATTTCTGCTCACAAGACTCCACAGCTTAGAGGGAACATTGCTTACAGGTGCCAATGGAATCAAGCTTTGTTCTGTTGCTTCAGACCAACACAGCTACCCACCTGAATTTATCTGCCACAATTTTGCTAATGACTGATATAAAGAGATCATATACATTAATAGCACAATCCTAAACAGAGTTCTGCCCTTCAAAATCCATTGCGGTCAATGGGTTTTGGAATGAGTAACTCTGCTTAGGATTTTAACTGTAAAAATGTTAAACCTGTTCCATGCATAACGGTGTTTGGTATACACATTGCTTTGAAAATGAAGCGTTTGTATTTTACAATGTTAACAAGCAGCCACCTCAGAGTGCTAACATGGATACAAATGACGGGGTCCATCTTTCCAGTTCAAATTTATTCTGCTGCTTTGGAGAAATTTATATCAGAATTGAAAATTGAACTTGATTCAGGTGATTTCCCCCACAGAATTCCCCACTCTGTACTGAATAGAAAAGGGATACACTTGGTCTCTAGAGCTTAATCTTCATTTTTGGCAGTTTGGCAGGAAAGAATAGACCATCCCCAGCTCAGTCCTGCGTGGAGGTGGCAATGAGCCACTATTTCTCCACTTTCTGCAAAAAGCAACATAGAACCCCTTGCCCAGATTGGCTAAACTATAGTAATGATCATAATCATAGTAATTTAAAACAACATTTAAGACAGAAAAACACAGCAAGATTGCAGGTAGGCCAACCTCAAATTGATCCAAAAGTTTTGCAAGTTAATGTAACCCTCAGTTGATCAAAGCTCAGTGAGATAGCACACAGCAGCTACTTCTGCAAAAGCATTGTGAAAGAGCTGTGTCTTCAAAATAAAGGTAAAGGTTTCCCCTTACTCAAAAACCCAGTCAAATCCAACTCTATGGGGCAGTGCTCATCTCCGTTTTTAAGCCGAAGAGCCAACATTGTCCGAAGAAGTTTCTGTGGTCATGTGGCTGGCATGACTAGACGCCAAGGCACACAGAACACTGTTACCTTCCCACTGAAGTGGTACCTATTTATCTACTTGCAATTTCTTGCTTTCGAACTGCAAACCCTGCAGCTTAATAATGAGGAGGCAGCCTTATGACCTCCTCAGGCAGCCCTTTCTGTAGGACAGGAGCCACCACTGAAAAGACTCCTCATTGTTGCTGAGGAAGCCTAGTGAGTGGAAGGCACCATCAACAGAAACTTTTGGCAGAATTAATCAGTATGTGCATTCATGTTCAGATGGTTTCATGTGCACTTCTTTGTTGCAAGGATTAAAACAATCCCACAACTGGGTAAACAGACTGCTCTCTAGAGTTTTTTGTTTTCTATAGTTAACAGTTTCAGTTCTCCACTATTTGTTTATGAGTTTGTAGGTTCATTTGGGCTGTGTTCACATGTTGCACTGTTTCTATATGCAGTTTGCATGGTATTTTTTGCATATGCTGTACCCCACTGATGCATATAATGTATGTACACTCCTGATTTATTGATGTGAAAATAATGTTAAAAGTTGCATACATTTTCTGGGGAGAAACAGTGTGACAAAACATGTCATGGTGTAAAACTAAGAACTGTGACTTCAGTTTGCACAAAGGGGAAATGAAATCAAAACAGGTATTTGGGATAAAAGCAGCAGGGATAAGAAAGTTGCAATCAAGTAATATGAAATCATAACATAGGTCAATAATATTAGAGAGTGATTTGCCCAAGATTGTTTATTGAGCTAAAAGCAAAGGTGAACTTCAAACTAGGATGTGGCTCCATTTTCTAGCCATCTCTCTAGGACTGACTGCATCAGTGAACTCTTACATAGGAACAAAACAGAAACCATGCTGATCCTTAATTTCTACAGTGAGAAATGTCTCATTCTTCCTTTCAGCTACAGGTCAGGAGTTGAAGGAGAAGACAAAGCCACTCACAAACAGAAAACAAGAATGACCTCTGGGTAAAATACCTATGAATTGTATTTCACCAAACCACAGTATTGTTATGCGTGGTCAGAACTAGGCAGAAATAGAGAGTAGCTCTCTCCAGGTACCTTGGTGAGACAAGACCTAAAGCTGTAAAAAATCACACAGAGAAGTTCTTCTTCATGAGTCACAATCAATTGAATGTCAGCTGTACAAAACCACTTCTCAGTAAATTATACACAAAGCCTTTGTGGAGTTCCAAAGCCCTGTTTCTTCAGCAACCCTGGAAATTTTCCTTATACCTTTTGACACTTAGGTATTTCACAAAAGAAGTAATAATTCCATCTGGTCTCAACTGTATCTCCCTTAGGTACTAGAAAATCTTACAAAAATCTGTAATACCAAATTTCCCCACAAAATTTGATTTTCCCACAAGGGATGGGCATGAACTGAATTTTTGTGGTTCAGTTTGGTTCATCGTTTGTGGCCAAACCATGAACCAAACCGGGAGGTTGGTTCGTGAATGGAACTGGTTCATATTGGTTCATGACCCGTGCTTTCTGCACCCTGCCACTTTTGGCAGGGAGCAGAAAGCAGGGGGTTAAATGAACAAGTTAAAAAGCAGTGGACCAAGTACTGATCCCTGGGGTACCCCACTGCTTACCACCCTCCACTGAGAAAATTGCCCATTTATACTCACTCTCTGTTTTCTATTAATTAGCCAGTTTTTGATCCATAAAAGGACTTGTCTTTTTATCCCATGATTTTTGAGCTTACTTAGGAGCCTTTGATGAGGAACTTTATCAAAAGCTTTCTAGAAGTCAAGGTAAAAAACACCTATTGGGTCCCCCTTGTCCACATGTTTGTTCACCCCCTCAAAATACACTAAGAGGTTAGTGAGACAAGATCTTCCCTTACAGAACCCATGCTGAGTCTGCCTCAATAGGTTTTGTTCATCTATGTGCCT
Organism: Gekko japonicus; assembly: GCF_001447785.1. Classification (NCBI taxonomy): domain Eukaryota; kingdom Metazoa; phylum Chordata; class Lepidosauria; order Squamata; family Gekkonidae; genus Gekko; species Gekko japonicus. The sequence continues at coordinate 425,888 of NW_015171551.1, forward strand.
ACTAATTCTTTCCTTAATAATGGTTTCCACCAATTTACCCAGTATCGACATCAGACTGACTGGCCTGTAATTTCCCAGATTTCCTCTGGAACCCTTTTTAAAGATGGGAGTGACAGTCTTCAGGAATGGAAGCAGATTTTAAGGAAAGATTACATATTTTTGTAAGGAGATCCACAAGTTCACAACTGAGTTCTTTCAGAACTCTCAGATGTATGCCATCTGACCCTGGTGAATTATCAGTTTTTAAGTTGTCTATCAGTTTTAGGACCTCCTCTCTCGTCACCTCAATCTGACTCAGGTCTTTCAACACCCCTCCCGAAATCAGCGGTTCTGGAGTGGGCAAGCACTTCTCATCTTCCACAGTGAAGACAGAGACAAAAAATGCATTTAGCTTCTCAGCCATTTCCCTATCATCCTTCAGTACTCCTTTTACCCCTTGGTCATCCAAGGGCCCCACTGCCTCCCTGGCTGGTTTCCTGCTTCTAATGTATTTGAAGAAAGTTTTATTGTTGGTCTTTACATTTTTTGCTATATGCTCCTCATATTCCCTTTTTGCATGCCTGACCACAGACTTGCATTTTATTTGCCATAGCCTGTGTTCCGTTTTATCAGCCTCACTGTGACTAGCTTTCCACTGCTTAAAGGAATTCTTTTTACTTTTTACAGCCTCCATTACTCTGTTTGTTAACCATGCAGGCTTTTTCCTATACCTGTTTGTGCCTTTCCTAACCTGCGGAATATATATTTTTTGAGCTTCTAGGATCGTAGTTTTAAATAGATCCCAAGCTTCCCCAATTGTTTTGACCCTTTCTACTTTTCCTTTCAGTTTCCTCCCCACGTGTCCCCTCATATCAGAGAAATTACCCCTTTTAAAGTTAAAAATGGTTGTGTGAGTCTTTTTGGCCAATTCTCTATTTGTACAAATGATGAACTCAACAACATTATGATCACTGTTTCCAAGCGGTGCAATCACTTTTACATCTCTCACCAGGTCTTGAGTGTTACTTAGGACCAAATCAAGGATCGCCTCTCCCCTGGTAGGTTCCGTGACCATCTGCTCCATAGCACAGTCATTTAGAGTGTCTAGAAACTCAATCTCTTTTTCCCGGCTAGAACACATATTGACCCAATCAATGTGTGGGTAGTTAAAATCACCTATTATTACACAGTGTTTTTGTCTAGTTGCTATCTTTAAGGCATTCATCATTTTATAATCCTCCTCTATCTTTTGATCTGGTGGGCGATAACAAACTCCCAGTGTTAAGTTTCCTTTTGGCCCCCCTATTTCAACCCATAGAACTTCCAGAAGCGAATCCAATTCACTTAGCCTCTCAATCTTTCTAGACTTTATACCCTCTCTGACATACAGAGCTACCCCACCTCCAACCCTTCCCCCCCTATCCTTCCGATATAATATATAACCGGGAATCACTGTGTCCCACTGATTTTCCTCATCCCACCAAGTTTCAGAAATACCCACAATGTCTATTTTTCCCTCCGACACCAAGCACTCCAACTCCCCGATTTTACCTCGGACACTTCTAGCATTTGTATAGAAACAGCTGTAATTTCCCTTACAAGTTAAGCCTGCATCCTTCCTCTTGCTATCTCGAGTCGTTGTCCGGCAGTCCATGTCACCAGCCATGGCCTCTGTGGACAATTTCAATCCACCTCCCTGTAGAAAAGCAACCGGTACCCCCTCACCTCTCTCAGATGAGCCAACCCGAACCAGAGACTTTTCATCTCCTGTCGGCTTTCCCCCAATATTCAGTTTAAAAGCTGCTCTGCCACCTTTTTGATTTTAAGTGCCAGCAGCCTGGTTCCTTCTCGGGACAAGTGGAGACCGTCTCGCCTGTACAGCTCCCTCTTGTTCCAAAAAGTATCCCAGTGCCTAACAAACCTGAACCCTTCCCCCCTACACCATCGTCTCATCCACGCATTGAGACTCCTGATCTCTGCCTGTCTCTCCGGCCCTGCGCGTGGAACAGGTAACACTTCTGAGAAGGCTACCTTGGAGGTCCTGGACCTAAGTTTCCTGCCCAGCAGCCTAAATTTCTCCTCCAGGACCTCACGACTGCATTTCCCCACATCGTTGGTGCCGACATGCACCACGACCACTGGCTCCTCCCCAGCACTATCTACCAGCCTATCTAAAACACGCGTAATGTCCGCTACCTTCGCACCAGGCAGGCAAGTCACCATACGGTCAGTACGCGGGTTCGCCACCCAGCTGTCTACCTGCCTAAGGATCGAATCACCCACTACCAAGAGCCCCCCTCCCACCCTGCTCAGGGATGGTTCCTTGGTGCAAAAGGAGAGCCGCTCACCAGCTGGGGAAGAGGTCCCTTCTGAGGGCACATTCCCCTTATCCTCAGCATGGTGCCCTGTTTCCCCTAGACCCTCATGCTCCCTGACAGCAGCGGGGCTGCCAGATCCAGAGTGGGACGAAGCTAACAAGTCCCCGAGAGTCTTTTCTGTGTGCCTAGCTGACTGTCTCTGCTTCTCCAGGTCAGCCACCTTGGCCTCAAGGGAGCACACACGTTCCCTGAGAACCAGGAGCTCCTTGCACCGAGGACACACCCAAGACTTCTGCCCAGTGGGCAGATAGTCATACATGTGACACTCCGTGCAAAACACTGGATAGCCCCCAACCCCCTGCTGGCATTCTGGCTTCATAATTCTTTTAAAATAAATAAATATAATCCCCCTTTTAAACCCTTGGTATTTATGTGGGTTTTGTTATCAAGTCAAATTATTTTACGGGAAAGACAAAGAGCCTAGGGCCTTGTCTTTCTGGCTCTTTTTGGGCTTCTTACAGCGCCCCTAGTCTAAGAGTCCCTAGGCTAAGAGCCACAGGCAAAGAGCCCTTTAGCTCACCCTTCGGCTCGTGCCAGAGGCTCGTGCCTCTGCCAAGGTGCTTCCTTAAATAGAGGCCTCCCCCAGCAGAGGTCAGGCAGCAGCTATTCAAATTCAAATTCACCCAGGCACTCAATCACAGGCAAAACAATGCCCCTTCCACTTCCTCTCAATTACAGGCAATCCCAGTCAAACAATGCCCGTTCCTCTCCCACACTCAATCAGCCAGGACTCTGCAAGAACTCTAAGTGCTTCCACACACTGCTAAACACAGTTTTCCCACAAAATATCCTTAGCTGAATTCTCTCAGCTGAAAGCAAGTAAAAGAAACCCACTCACCTCTCTCACAGCTCTCTCTCCTGCTCCTGCTCAGAGCTCAGCTGGTCTCCTCTGCCTCTGGCAAGGTGCTTCCTTAAATAGAGGCCTCCCCCAGCAGAGGTCAGGCAGCAGCTATTCAAATTCAAATTCACCCAGGCACTCAATCACAGGCAAAACAATGCCCCTTCCACTTCCTCTCAATTACAGGCAATCCCAGTCAAACAATGCCCGTTCCTCTCCCACACTCAATCAGCCAGGACTCTGCAAGAACTCTAAGTGCTTCCACACACTGCTAAACACAGTTTTCCCACAAAATATCCTTAGCTGAATTCTCTCAGCTGAAAGCAAGTAAAAGAAACCCACTCACCTCTCTCACAGCTCTCTCTCCTGCTCCTGCTCAGAGCTCAGCTGGTCTCCTCTGCCTCTGGCAAGGTGCTTCCTTAAATAGAGGCCTCCCCCAGCAGAGGTCAGGCAGCAGCTATTCAAATTCAAATTCACCCAGGCACTCAATCACAGGCAAAACAATGCCCCTTCCACTTCCTCTCAATTACAGGCAATCCCAGTCAAACAATGCCCGTTCCTCTCCCACACTCAATCAGCCAGGACTCTGCAAGAACTCTAAGTGCTTCCACACACTGCTAAACACAGTTTTCCCACAAAATATCCTTAGCTGAATTCTCTCAGCTGAAAGCAAGTAAAAGAAACCCACTCACCTCTCTCACAGCTCTCTCTCCTGCTCCTGCTCAGAGCTCAGCTGGTCTCCTCTGCCTCTGGCAAGGTGCTTCCTTAAATAGAGGCCTCCCCCAGCAGAGGTCAGGCAGCAGCTATTCAAATTCAAATTCACCCAGGCACTCAATCACAGGCAAAACAATGCCCCTTCCACTTCCTCTCAATTACAGGCAATCCCAGTCAAACCTGAGGATCAGAAACCACCACCAATAGCACAATGGGAGTTAGAGATCTGGAGATTAACCCCCCCTCCATGTTGAAAACCACCCCCTTAGAAGAGTTTCACTCAGTTTAGGATTGCACTGTAAGGGATGGACCCAGTGGACCCAGGACTTCATCATTAAATAAAGTATTTTCTGATACATTCATCACAGGGGCTAGAAACCTAGGAGCAAGAGTAAATTTTGGCAGACAAAAAGCAATTTTTTTCTTATTCTTCTGCAGATCATTTTTTCTTATTTTGTAGTTTATTCTATTGTGAAGGTCTTGTAGTGTGATTTCTAGCAATCTGCATTCAGGATAGAGGTCGACTATAGATGAATAGGATACTGGCGGGGTAGAACCCAACATTTCCCCTTCTATGTATTAAATATTTACTATTACCAGAGGATGGTGGTGTACAGTAAGTCTAAGGCCATGCTTTACAATGTTGGGATTTATTATCAATCACAAATCCGTCTCCTGGGAATTTTGTTTTCTTTTTGAAGTTTTAGAAATTTCAGAATTCGACCAAGCCCCTGCAGCCACAGAGATATGCCACACAATGTGTAGGCAGTAGTTGATGACATCTTGGAAACCAGGTAGGAGATGCACTCCATTTCAGTTTGTCATTGATTTCCATCTAGGTTTGTGCTTTCCTTCTTCCAAGGAGCCTGAGGAGGTAACTCCATTTTGTCCTCACAGTGAGGCAGATTGATCTGAGAGTGACTGAGCTCCATGGGTGAGTGGAGATTTGAACCTGGATCTCCCTGACCTTAGTCTTCTACTCCAACCACTACATCACTGACCACCTGACTATGGTTAAAACCAGGAAGTATATGCAATGTTGTATTA
>NW_015171552.1:0-4028 GCF_001447785.1 Gekko japonicus
GAAAACTTCCAATGAGTGATTGTTTTATGTTACATTATGTTTTATATGTCTGGCTATACATGGTTTTAAACGTATATTTCTTCTTATAGTAAACCTTTTTAAAGGTATTTTATGCCAATAAAAGTCAACTGAACTGAACTGAACTGAAATACACACACACACCACAATGTGGCTGTGATTTCTATGAACGGCGTTAGCATGATAATGTGAAATTGCTGGTTGGTCACTCCGTGCATGCTGGGAAATGGGTGGGGTGGGCTCTTACAGTCTATAATTCCAGACAGCTCGGCATATAAAGTTCATTTTTTTCACCATTTGGAAGGATTTTCCATGGAAGAAGAACATATTTTTCCAAAGGAAAAGGTCTCTGTCTCAGTCCCTGGCATCTCCGGCTGAAAGATCCCTTGTTGCAGATGTTAGGAAAGGTTGTTCTCTGTTCAGGACCCTGGAGAGCGGCTGCCAGTCAGAACAGACAATACAGAACTAGATGCCACCACTAGATGAAAAGGTAGCTTGCTATATTCCTGTGTGGAATCATCCTAAATACGAATGCATTCCTCAGTTTGTGACACGTTAACCCTTTTACAGCAGTTAGGGTAGCCAACTCCGGTGTGGGAGATTCCTGGAGATTTGAGCGCGGGGCCTGGGGAGGGGGTATTTTGGAGAGGGATTTCACTTAGGATCTATGGTACACCATTGAGTCTGCCTTCCAAAGCTACCATTTTTTCCCCCAGCAGAACTGATCTCTGTAGTCTGGAGATGAGCTGTGAGAAAAATCCAGGCGCCCACATGGAGGGGCCCTAACTGAAACAATAGCAGGATTCCGTGTGTGTGTGTGTGAGAGAGAGAGAGAGAGAGAGAGAGACAGAGAGAGACAGAGATATGGAGATGGAGATGGAAATGTTTTCCTTGTGGGCCAGACTTCCTTTTTTTAAATAAAAAAAGAATATTTTTTCAAAAAAAAATTCAAAAATTTCTTCTTTTTTATCTTGTAGTTGTAAAGTCAATTTGTCCATGTTTGAAAAAACATGGCCAAGATTTTATAAATGGATTGAGGTGTATCTGCAAAGATGCACAATATAACTATATACTTCATTTATTTAAATATTATCTGGCATATATACTATTAAACTTGTTTAGGTGCATATAAGAAGGATATTATCCATGTAAAACAAAATTAGTTACAATTAGTACATGCTTTTTGTTTGTTTTGTGTTAGTCTGTCTCGTATACTGTTATGTTCGTCTTTTTCTTTGTAGAAAATCAATAAAAATCTAATTTTTTTTTTTAAAAAAATATTTTTAATTTTTAAAACATACCAGCATAAACATAAGCGGGGGAGTAAATTTCTCTTCCGTTTATATCTTTAACAAAGTCATGCCTAAATTATCATAAATTTATGTATGTCACCTTGTATCATTGAAAAATATCATCTGCAAATATATCAGGTTTTTACTATATATGTCCTTAACAAGTTTTGGATGTCTATATTGTTTACTTAATATAATCTTGCGGGCCAGATTTCCAATCAACAGCACCTCTATTCTTCTCCAGTTACTTTCCCACCTTCAACAGAAAAGATACCAGATCACCCTATCAGTATTTGGATGGGAGACCACCAAAGAAGTCCGGGGCAGGCAATGGCAAACCCCCTCTGAATGTCTCTTGCCTTGAAAATGTTACTGGGTTGCCAGACGTGGGCTGCAACTTGACAGCACTTACACATACACACCTTAAAAGGACCCCTTTTGCCCAGGCAAGCCCAATCTTGTCAGATCTCGGAAGCTACGCAGGGCCGACCCTGACAAGTACTGGGATGGGACCAATCTTCCCTCCAAGCTGAGTTAGTGTGAGCTAGCTCACAGTTTTTTAGCCTCCGGCTCGCACATTTTTGTCTTCGCTCAGGAAGGATGGCTCCAGAGCAAACTAATTCATGCAGTAGCCAAGTCATTCACTCACAACTTTAATGCCACCAGCACACAAAGTAGAATTTTTTTCTCACAAGACTCCACAGCTTACAGGGAGCATTGGATGGGAGACGTGAAAGGAATACCAGTGCTGAGGCGCAGAGGCAGGCAATAATAAACTACCTCCCTGAATGTTCTTGCCTCCCAGCCCCACTAGGGGTCACCAGAAGTCAGCCACAACTTCCAGACATGCACACACACACACACACACACACAAAATACCAAAAAAGGACCACTTTCCACATCTCACTGTTTGACTGCAGAATGTTGAGAAAATCTAATCTTGTTCTGCTGATAAGTCACTAGATGGTTTTCAACAGCCCTCTCTTCCTGAGCCCTGCTCCCTCGACTGCAATTTTGAGTCTAATAAGAGCGGCCTACCTTATAAAGTTGTCGCTGGCCTAATGTGTGATTATGAAGCCTCCGAAGCATAAAAAACCTTTGTTGGTCTTAAAGGTGTCACTGGACTCAAATTGGGTTCCCTTTATGTACGTCTAACCGAACATTGCCTCAGAAAACTATAAGTCTGCAGCTCCCAAATATATAAATCATACTGATTGAAGAAGGATGCAGAGACTGTTGTGGAGGAAGGAATATTCTGATTTACTGTGAAGCTTGGAAGGAGTATAGACATTCATGCGAAATCCTTTCATCCTTTGAAGTCAAACAGAAAGATCTCCAGAGAGACTTCTCTTGTGAATTTAAAAAAAAATGGCCACAGAAAAGAATACAGCAGAGCTGTCTCTGCACGGATAGCTGTTGACAGGAAATGAAAATGCTCTACTGGATGGTGAATCTCAGGAAAATATTTGGCAAGAGCTTTGCAGTTTGTAGAAGATGCCGAAAGCTAAGAACATAAGACTGTAAGAGAAGCCATGTTGAATCAGGCCAATGGCCCATCCAGGCCAACACTCGGTGTCACACAGTGGCCAAAACCCAGGTGCCATCAGGAGGTCCACCTGCAGGGCCAGAACTCCAGAAGGCCTCCTACTGTTGCCCCCCACTGGACCAAGAACACAGAGCATCACTGCCACAGACATAAGAACACAGGAGAAGCCATGCTGGATCAGGTCGATGGCCATTCCTGTCCAACACTCTGTGTCACACAGCGGCCAAAACCCAGGTGCCATCAGGAGGTCCACCAGTGAGCCAGAACTCCAGAAGCCCTCCCACTGTTGCCCAGGAATGAATGCAGTTGATGTACCAGCCAGAGCCACAATAGCTACCTGGTTTTCTATGGTGACTGCTATGTCAATCAGCACTTCCAAGTGGCGAACTTGACTTTTCAAGGGGAGCATAACCTCATACAAGACAGGAAAGATGTGAGGTCTCTACTTTTATTTACTTATTGGATTTATAGCCCGCCCTTCCCTCTACAATGGAGCTCACAACAGGTAACAAACATATACATAAAACAATATCTATAGATTTAAAATATTAAGGCTGCAATCACACACACTAAATAATGCACTAAATAATGCACATAAGAGAAGCCAATGTTGGATCAGGCCAATGGCCCATCTAGTCCAACACTCGGTGTCACACAGTGACGAAAAATACCAGGTGCCATCAGAAGGTCCAGCAGTGGGGCCAAGACTCTAGATTTAGAAGCCCTCCCACTGTTGCCCCCCCCCAAGCACAAAGAATACAGAGCTTCCCTTGCCCCAGCCTGAGAGTCCCTACCTATACCTTGTGGCTAATAGCCACTGATGGACTTCTGCTCCATATGTTTATCTAATTCCCTTTTGAAGTCATCCATACTTGTAGCAGCCGCCACCTCCTGTGGCAGTGAATTCCATGTGTTAATCACTCTTTGGGTGAAGAAGGACTTCCTTTTATCTGTTCTAAAATCGAGTTGGAAAGAGCACTGAAAGTGGATTGAGAGTGCATTATTTAGTGTGTGTGGTCGCAGCCTGAAAACAATTTTTTACAATACTACTAATGGCTGATACGATGGTGCATGAGAAGGGAAGCCTGACGTAGTGCCCCTTATCTAGGGAGGGAGAATAAATATTCTACAGTTAGTCCATAAGGGATTAACAAACCCAAAAGGGGAGAGGG
>NW_015171552.1:4214-15251 GCF_001447785.1 Gekko japonicus
GTGTATCAAGGACAGCTGTGCCAGAGCTTGTGACTGACCCAAGGTCACATCAGCAGGTGCAAGTGGAGGAGTGGGGAATCAAACCCGGTTCTCCCAGATTAGAGTCCGCGCACTTAACCACTACACCAAACTGGCTCTCTTCACCAAACTGGCTCTCTTCACCAAACTGGCTCTCTTACACCAAACTGGGAGGGGAGGGGAGGGGGAAAGAAGGGAGGCCAATCTAGATTGGAAGCCGTCGGTGTCCTCAGCCGTAAGCCTGGCAGAACATCTCTGTCTTTACTGGACTTCTGAAACAACATGCAAGGGGGTACAGCTCATCTAACCAACAACGAATAATGAATAACAAATAAACTGTAGATAATGCAAAAAGTGCTTATAATCTTACAAAATTACAGAAATTCATAGATTCAAAGCATATAATACAATCTTTTATGTAATTCCAGATGGACGAAATTCTCCAGAGTTAAACTTCCATTTCATAAGAAGAACTTCTTCCAAACGTCAAAATCTCAGAAGTTGTATCATCTCATTCCATGGTTAAATCCATTACAATTCATCAATTTCCTGAAGGGTAGAACATATTGTTGCAAGAGGACGTCTTTCCAAATAACGGGTGAACAAGTTGAGTATCAAGCTGTAATTTTGTAAGATTATAACCACTTCTTGCATTATCTACAGCTTTCCCCCCCCCCATGGATCACTGCCTTGTCGTGGCGAGGGGGCTTGCGCGGTTCGATGAAGCTGTGGGCTATGCCGTGAAGGGCCACCCAAGACGGACAGGCCACAGCAGAGAACTCAGACCAAGTGTGATCTGGAGAAGGAAATGGCAACCCACTCCAGTATTTTTGCCAAGAAAACCCCATGGACAGTACCAAAAGGCTAAAAGATATGACGCCGGAAGATGAGTCCCTCAGGTCGGAAGGTGTCCAATATGCTACTGAGGAAGAGCAGAGGGCAAGTACAAGTAACCCCAGAAAGAGTGAAGCGGCTGGGCCAAAGCCGAAAGGACGCTCAGTTGTGGATGTGTCTGATGGTGAAAGGAAAGTCCAATGCTGCAAAGAACAATACTACATAGGAACCTGGAATGTAAGATCTATGAATCAAGGTAAGCTTGACGTGGTCAAAAATGAGATGGCAAGACTGAACATCGATATCCTAGGAATCAGTGAACTAAAGTGGACAGGAATGGGCGAATTTAACTCAGAAGACCATTATATCTACTACTGTGGCCAGGAATCTCGTAGAAAAAATGGTGTGGCCTTTATAGTCAACAAGAGAGTGCAAAAGGCAGTACTGGGATACAATCTCAAAAATGACAGAATGATTTCTGTCCGATTCCAAGGCAAACCATTCAACATCACAGTAATCCAAGTCTATGCCCCAACCACTGATGCAGAAGAGGCTGAAGTGGACCGGTTCTATGAAGACCTACAACACCTCCTAGAACTAACACCAAAAAATGATGTCCTCATCATCATAGGGGACTGGAATGCTAAAGTAGGAAGTCAAAAGGTAACTGGAATAACAGACAAGTTTGGCCTTGGAAAGCAAAATGAAGCAGGGCAAAGGTTAACAGAGTTTTGTCAAGAGAACACACTGGTCATAGCGAACACCCTTTTCCAACAACCTAAGAGGCGACTCTACACATGGACATCACCAGATGGGCAACACCGAAATCAGATTGACTATATAATTTGCAGTCAAAGATGGAGAAGCTCTATCCAGTCAGTAAAAACAAGACCTGGAGCTGACTGTGGTTCAGATCATGAGCTACTCATTGCAAAATTCAGACTTAAACTGAAGAAAATCGGGAAAACCATGAGGCCATTCAGGTTTGACCTAGATCACATCCCTGATGAATATACAGTAGAGGTGAAGAATAGATTCAAGGGTCTGGATTTGATAGATAGAGTGCCTGAAGAACTATGGACAGAGGTTCGTGACATCGTACAGGAGGCAGCAATCACCACCATACCAAAGAAAAAGAAATGCAAGAAAGCAAAATGGCTTTCTGATGAGGCTTTACAAATAGCAGAGGAAAGAAGGAAAGCGAAAGGCAAAGGCGAAAAGGAAAGATTTACCCAACTGAACGCAGATTTCCAGAGAACAGCAAGGAGAGATAAGGAGGCCTTCCTGAATGAACAGTGCAAAGTAATAGAAGAAAACAATAGAATGGGAAGGACTAGAGATCTCTTCAAGAAAGTTGGAGAAATCAAGGGAGCGTTCCATGCAAAGCTGGCCATGATAAAGGACAAAAACGGTAGGGACCTAACAGAAGCAGAAGAGATTAGGAAAAGATGGCAAGAATACACAGAAGAACTATACAAGAAAGACCTCAATGTCCTTGACAAACACGACGGTATAATCACTGACCTTGAGCCAGACATCCTGGAATGTGAAGTTAAATGGGCCTTAGAAAGCATTGCTAACAACAAAGCTAGTGGAGGTGATGGTATTCCAGCTGAGCTATTCAAAGTCTTAGAAGATGATGCTGTTAAAGTGCTGCACTCCATTTGCCAGCAAATTTGGAAAACGCAACAGTGGCCACAGGATTGGAAAAGATCAGTATACATTCCAATCCCAAAGAAGGGCAACGCCAAGGAATGTTCAAACTATCGCACAATTGCACTCATATCACACGCTAGCAAGGTCATGCTCAAGATCCTACAAGCTAGGCTTCAACAGTACGTGGATAGAGAACTACCAGAAGTACAAGCTGGGTTTCGAAGAGGTAGAGGAACTAGAGATCAAATTGCCAACATTCGCTGGATTATGGAGAAAGCAAGAGAGTACCAGAAAAATATCTACTTCTGCTTCATTGACTATGCTAAAGCTTTTGACTGTGTGGATCACAACAAACTATGGCAGGTCCTTAAAGAGATGGGAGTACCAGACCACCTCACATGTCTCTTGAGAAACCTGTATAAGGGCCAAGAAGCGACAGTTAGAACCGGATACGGAACAACTGATTGGTTCAGCATAGGAAAAGGAGTACGACAAGGATGTATACTGTCACCTTGCTTATTTAATATATATGCAGAGTACATCATGCGAAATGCTGGCCTGGATGAATCACAAGCGGGAATTAAGATTGCTGGGGAAAAGATCAACAACCTCAGATATGCAGATGATACCACTCTAATGGCTGAAAGTGAAAAGGATCTAAAGAGCCTCTTGCTCAGAGTAAAAGAGGAGAGCGCAAAAGTGGGCTTGAAGCTCAACATCAAAAAAACTAAGATCATGGCATCCGGCCCCATCACTCCTTGGCAAATAGAAGGGGAAGTCGTGGAAGTAGTGACAGACTTCACGTTCCTGGGATCCCAGATCACCGCAGACTGTGACTGCAGCCATGAAATTAAAAGACGCCTGCTCCTTGGGAGGAAAGCGATGGCGAACCTAAACAGCATGATAAAAAGTAGAGACATCACCCTGCCAACAAAAGTCCGCATGGTCAAAGCAATGGTATTCCCAGTAGTCATGTATGGCTGCGAGAGCTGGACTATAAGGAAGGCCGAGCGCCGAAGAATAGATTCTTTTGACTCCAGAGGAAACAGCCTCACTTCTCCCCCCCACCCGGTTTTAACTGGCGCATGTGACCGCACCCTTTGAGGTGCAGCTAGACTCTTGCTCTTTTATCCCACTACAGACAGACCGACTAACACAGCTAGCCATCCCGATCGATCTCAACGCGAGGGTGGCATCATGGATAGGGTGGCGAACCGGGGACCTGGGGCAACTTGGGTACGAATCTGCCAGGTTCCCAGTCAAATCACTCTCTTCACACGCACTTTTTCAGTGGGTGTTTTATTAAGAGACATGAGATGCTGCGGGTTCAAATGCTTTGTCAGGACTGGGGTGGAAAGGCGGGAATGCACCACATAGGTACAACCTTGACATTCCATTGATACACGTCAGCAGTGCTACAAGAAGCATGGAAGATATAGGGTCAACAGCTAGCCATGCACAGACTTCACTTCAAGGACACTTCCCATGTGAAAGATGTCTTTGAGGCCTCATGGAAGAAGTACTGAAGCTAGCCTCTCTAATTCTACAGACACTCACTCCCCCCCCCTCAGGAATGCAATGGCAGGCGAGGGCAGGCAATAAAGGTGCAGGGAGCAGCAAGCTAAACAAACGGCAGGGTGCAAACAGCAAGTGGGAATACAGCAAGCCCAAATATACTGGGCAGAAATACAACAGGTGCAACTGGTCAAATGCCTGAGTCTGACAGAATCCCATTTTCACCACAGAAGTTCGCTGGGTGACCTTGGGCCTGTCACAAGCTCTCAACCTGACCTGCCTCACAAGGTTGTTGTTGTTGTGGGACAACGGAGGAGGGGAGAGCGATGTTCTGTGCCACTCTGGGTCCCAACCCGTGGAGAAAAGCGGGATATAAATAAAGCAATGCAACTGCAAAATGTATTTAAAGATCAGTCCTTTCTTCATGGCTCTGCCGGTGGGCCACACTGACAACTTCCCCAGTTGTCGACCCACAAAGCGCAGTGTTGGCACCCGCTACGGTGGAATCCAGTTCATCTCAAAAATATCTCAAGATAACACATCCCCAGATAAGTTGCTCATTCTAGCGTCTGACAAGAATAGAACTATACACGCTGGAGCTCACCATATGCTTGCAAACAATACAAAGAGCAGAGAAATAATACAAATAAATTGTCTGCCTCACTAGACCCCCACGAGGTAGGCATGGTGATATTACAACTGTGACATTCTGCAGGGGAAACTCTCCACGAAACATTTAATAGGCAGGCAGAGTCAGCCCTTTTGAAATATAGGGTGGCCCACAATCTACACGAAGCAAGTCGTCGCCGTGCGTGTTCTCTCTCTTTCTCTCTTCCTGATACAGTTGGACATGGTACAAAAGTGGGAATTGTATTAATGGGTATTATAAGATGATAGGACTCGGAATAGGAAGTGATTCTTGGTTAGTAGTTAGGTATAACAGGAGTGAGTGGATGAGTTTGAGAACACTTTCTATTAATTAATAACTTTGGGGGTGGATAATATATTAGATTGATGGGAAATAAGGTCAACCATCTGTATCATTGCTCATTACAGAAATTAATAAACTGTGAATTATTTTTTTAAAAAGTGGGAATTGTACACAAATAAATTGCCTACATCTGTACAGCAATGTTCACACGGGAGATCCATATGTCTCCACTTCAGTTGTCGGCAGGGCTTTTTTTTGTAGAAAAAGCCCAGCAGGAACTCATTAGCATAATAGGCCACACCAAACAGCAGAAACACATTAGCATATTAGGCCACACCTTGACAGCACAGCTCATTAGCATATTAGGCCACACATCCCATGTTACCAGGAGTGTGCTCATCCAGCCACACCCACGTTTTGCTTCTTATTCTGTTTACTTTGTTTATTCTCAAAACCCAGGGCTTTTTTTGTAGCAGGAACTTCTTTGCATGTTAGGCCACACCCCCCTAATGTAGCCAATCCTAATGAGTTTCTGCTGTTGGGTGTGGCCTATTATGCTAATGAGTTCCTGCTGGGTGTGGCCAACTCAGGAACCAGCCAGAACTCCGTTCCTGTGCGTTCCTGCCCAAAAATAGCCCTGGTTGTCGGCAAGCAAGAGTCACTGTGGTGAGACCGTTGTGTACTTATGTGCCATCAAGTGGCAACTGACTCATGGTGAACCCAGCAAGGGGTTTTCAAGGAAAGGGAGAAGCAGAGGCAGTTCGCCATGGCCTTCCTCTGCAGAGTCCTCCTTGGGAGTCTTCCATCCAATTACTGACCCTGCGTAGCTTCCGAGATCTGATTAAACCAGGCTATACCATGCCACTTCCCCTCCAATGTGAACATTAGAGTACCCAAGGTCAGTTACATGTTGCATGTGGAAGAGTGGGGAATCAAACCCGGTTCTCCCAGATTAGAGTCTGCGCACTTCACCACCGTACCAAACTAGCTCTCTGAGGGTTTTTCTTCTTTGTTTTTCAATGTGAGCAGTCAACACACAACGGAACGCAGTTCGCTGTTCCGATGACTATAAAACTGATCTTGCTCTGTCGGTTTCGGGGCCGGCAGAAAAATATAAAGTTGCACACAAAGCTCTCTGCGTAACGTGGAATGGAATCCTGGGGTGGCAGAGAAAGTTGGCCCCAGTGTTCCCTCTAAGCTGTGGAGTCTCGTGAGCCAAAACTCTACTATGTGAGCTACTGGCATTAAAGTTGTGGCTGCTGCATCAATCAGTTTGCTCTGGAGCCATCCTTCCTCAGCTAAGGCAAAAATCTGTGAGCTGGAGGCTAAAAAAAATGTGGGCTAGCTCACGCTAACTCATCTTAGAAGAAACCAGGGCTATTTTGGGGCAGGAACGCACAGGAACGGAGTTCCGGCTGCCTCCCAAGTTGGCCACGCCCAGCAGGAACTCATTAGCATAACAGGCCACACCCAACAGCAGAAACCCATTAGGATTGGCTACACTAGGGGTGTGTGGCCTAACATGCAAAGGACTTCCTGCTGCAAAAAAAGCCCTGGGTTTTGACAACAAACAAGGTAAACAGAATAACAAGCAAAAGGTGGGTGTGGCTGGATGAGAACACTTCTGGTAACATGGGGGTGAGTCCTAATGTGCTAATGAGCTGTGCTGGCAGGGGTGTGGCCTAATATGCTAATGGGTTTCTGGTGTTGGGTGTGACCTATTATGCTAATGAGTTCCTGCTGGGCTTTTTCTACCAAAAGAGCCCTGGAGAGAACACTGGTTGGCACCGCTGCAGAACCTGCAGTGCTTAGTTTTCAGAAAGGGAAGATGCCGGCTGAGGATTAGGACATCCTCTGACTGGAGCCGGTTTAGATATATCTTAGGAAATGAATTGTTGGGGGCTGAGTCTCTGCTGTTCCTCTCCTCGTGCTCTTGTGACACGGAGCCTGAATTAATAGGGGTGAGACAGCTCACGGGGAAGGCTTGCTTGGGCACATTAGCAGCAAAATTACTATGCTGTTGTTCTAATAATAGCGTTTTGATTGCTCTTTTAAGAAAACATAAATAGCCGTTATTCGTTCTGCATGTGTTTAGCTGCAGACGTCAGCCGGCAGGGGAAAAAAAGTGGCTGAAAGGAGCGGGCGAACTCCTTCATGCTGGATTCAACCATTAACATTTAGGTCTAGAAACCCCTGGAGCCGAGACGCCCAACTGGGCAGGTGCCATGTTTCCTGGGCACTGGCTCATATCGGGTCGCCAACTCTGGGTTGGAAAACCCCTGGAGATTTCAGGGCAGAGCCCGGTGGTGAACCCAGGGAGGTGAGCCCTGGCTTCCTTACTTTCGATCTTGAGGAGAGAGCTGAAGTTGGTTTTATTTAGGACTGCATTTTGTGGCAGTCTTAAGTAGTCATTTGGTAGTGATGTTTTTGACGTTATTTTATGGGATGTGTTTTTATCTATGTTTGTAAGCTGCCTTGAGCCCCCACCCTCACCCCCTGGAAGAAAGGCAGCTAGTAAGTGAGGAACAGGAAGAGGAGGAAGAAGAGGAGGAAGAAGAAGAAGAATTAGTAGTAGTAGTGGCAGTAGTAGTAGTAGTATTTATTGATTGATTTTTAATACCCTGCCCTCCCCACCAAGGCAGGTAGTAGTAGTAGTAGTTTTATACCCCACTCTTCATTACCGAAAGGAGTCTTGGAGTGGCTTACGACCGCCTTCCCTTCCTCTCCCCACAACAGGCACCTTGTGAAGCCGGGGGGGCTGGGAGAGGTCTGAGAGGACTGGGACTGGCCCAAGGTCACCCAGCAGGCCTCATGTGTCTCACAGTAGTTGACAGTCGCCTTCCCTTCCTCTCCCCACAACAGGCACCTTGTGAGGCAGGAGGAGCTGAGAGAGTTCTAAGAGAACTCGTGACTGATCCCAGGTGACCCAGTAGGCTTCATGGGAAGGAGAAGCAGGGAATCAAACCCAAGTTCTCCAGACTAGAGTCCATCACTCTTAACCACTACACCAAGCTGGAGGAAATGCCACCTCTGGAGGGTGGGCTGGGCTCTAAGGCATTATACCCCACAAAGGCCCCTCCCATCCCCAAACTCTGCCCTCCCTGGGCTCCAGCTCCCCAAATCTCCAGGAATTTCCCCACCCAGAGTTAGGAAGCCTAGAAAACAGGGTTTGGAGAGGGGAGGGAGGGCAGCAGAGATGTGACGCCATACAGTCCACCCTCTCAAGCTGCCATTTTCTGCAGGGAAACTGTCCTCTGGAGACCAGAGATCACTTGTACTTCCAGGAGAACTCCAGGCCTCACCTGGAGGTTGGCAGCCCCACACAGGGACCTGGAAAGCCGGCTGCTGTCTCTCCTAAGAGGTAGCATTCTTGGAGCACCGTGGGTGAGCAAAGGGTGCCGTGGTTGCTAGGAGAAGCTCGAATGACACAGAACTGGGCATTACTCCAGGTACTCAAATAACAAAATCAAAATACTCGGAGAGAACAAAAGTCCATTAGGGCCATTATAAGCACATCTGCATTCCTAAATCAGTAGTTAAAATCCTGGACTTTCTGGGAGCTACCCAAAGACAGAGGAAGGGATGGAAACATGCCACCCGGAAGGGGGAGGGTTCCCCTGAGTCGTTTGGGGTTTGCTTTCGGGCCAGCTGCCCGAGTAATTCCTAGTAGGTGTCAAATATCTTCATCAGGGCAATGGCAAAAATATTAATCATACCTTAGTGCTACTATGAGAATAATTGTCTGTAGCATTTTTTTTTAAGCCTGTCTTTTTCCCCGTTTGCTACAGGGATATACTGTGATAAGATCCTCTGAGTGTGTAGATACACATTCATCTGGGGTAGCCTTGGCAGTATGCTGCAGCCCGAAGAAAAATGAGTTTTCAGGCGGCTCAAAGACAGGCAGTTCTATGGTAGTATGAACATATGCAAAAAAGAATAGCATTGACTTCATTGGATGTATGAAATGAAGCCACAGTGTTTCGTATACATTTATAGTGGTCATTATATGTTTAGTACACATTTTATATATGTTTAGAACATATGTTTAGTAAATGTTTATAGTAGTTATCCCAAAGGGGCACCATAACACCTGCAAATGGATTTACTGGCACCCGTTTGAATATAAGAAAAGCCAATGTTGGAATGGTCCATCCAGTCCAACACTCTGTCACACAGCGGCCAAAAATACCAGGTGCCCTCAGGAGGTCCAGCAGTGAGGCCAGGACATTAGAAGCCCTCCCACTGTTTCCCCCCACCCCAGGCACCAAGAATACAGAGCATCACCTGCCCCAGACTGAGAGTTCCTCTCTATACCTTGTGGCCGAGGTACACGGGATGCTGTTACCTTCCCACCGAAGTGGTACCTATTTATCTACTTGCAATTTCTTGCTTTCGAACTGCTAGGTTGGCAGGAGCTGGAACTAGAGATGGGAGCTCACTCCGTCATGCGGCACACTCGGGTCTCGAACTGCTGAACTACCGACCTTCCACAGCCTGCAGTTCACCGTCTTAACCACTTGAGCCACCGCAGCAGAGACGGTTTAGTACTGCCGCACAAAACAACCCACTCCAACTTTAGAATCATTTCGATGGCCCCCCACATCCCAGAGCTACATACTTCTGCCACAAGGTTAGAGAGATGATGTGGCCCCCACGCGATGCTTCCTGTCATCTGAAATATGGTTGCCCGGGTAGGGATTTATATCATCCGTAAGGGATGTGATTGGCTGTGGGACTTAACAGGTATCCTAAGATGTGCCATAGGAGCCGTGGTGGCTCAGAGGTTAAGACGCTGAGCTGCAGACCAGAAGATCTGTAGTTCGGCAGTTCGAGACCCTAGTGTCGCGTGATGGAGAGAGCTCCCGTCTCTGGCCCCAGCTCCTGCCAACCTAGAAGTTCGAAAGCAAGAAACTGCAAGTAGATAAAGAGGAACCACTTCGGAGGGAAGGTAACAGCGTCCTGTGTGCCTCAGCGTTCAGTCATGCCAGCCACATGACCATGGAGAAGTCTTCGGACAGCGCTGGCTCTTCGGCTTGGAAAGCGAGATGAGCACCGCCCCCCAGAGTCAGATTCGACTGGCTTTCAAGCAAGGGAAACCTTTACCTTTAAGCTGTGCCATAGCTGAGAGGCCTGGCGGAAGCAGTTGTTTCCCATCTCCATTCAGCGTCGCTAGCTACAGCAGCATTTTCACAGGGCGGTATTATGCCAGTGGCAAAGGCAGAACAAGGACTGAGGGATTTAGGATGCCAGTGAAGCCCTGCGGCTCCCCCCAGCACTCTCCTGGCGCTCCCCATCTCTGGCCCCCGCGCCAGTGGGGCACCAACAGAGTGCTGATCTGGCGAATCTCCCCACTACCTGGGCACGGGACTTCACTGCCACGCTAAGCAGCACACATTATTTTAAGACTGGGCTATTATTCATTTTGTATTCTGCTTCATTTATTTGTACCTCCCTTTATTTTCCCTCCGGAGCCCACACGGTGGCTCACAGCTATAAATAGTAAAACTATTACTGGATATTTTTTTTCTGTAAAAATTCCACAAATCTCTATGACAATGTGAAAACATAACACGCCGCGTGAAGAGCTGATTTCAGTATTACTACCTGAAAGGCCTAACTTGTTTTTCTACATCATTTCATTTACTGAATTTCTATCCCTCCCACCTGCCACCCCCACGCGCAGGCTCAGGGCAGGTTACCACCAGTGTTCCCTCTAAGCTGAGTTAGTGTGAGCCAGCTCACAGTTTTTTAGCCTCCAGCTCAGACATTTTTATCTTCGCTCAGGAAGGAGGGCTCCAGAGCAAGCCCGATCTTGTCAGATCTCGGAAGCTAAGCAGGGCCGGCCCTGACAGCGCAGGCTCAGGGCAGGTTACCACCAGTGTTCCCTCTAAGCTGAGTTAGTGTGAGCCAGCTCACAGTTTTTTAGCCTCCAGCTCAGACATTTTTATCTTCGCTCAGGAAGGAGGGCTCCAGAGCAAGCCCGATCTTGTCAGATCTCGGAAGCTAAGCAGGGCCGGCCCTGACTAGTACTGGGATGGGAGCAATCTTCCCTCTAAGCTGAGTTAGTGTGAGCTAGCTCACAG